>NC_073389.1:44317704-44617704 GCF_028641065.1 Leucoraja erinaceus
CTCAATTCCTGATATTCAATCTGAATGGGAGAGGCTGCGAGCCAGTTTTGCATAATTACCCCTCCTAGCAGGTTCCACTCCTCTTGGGACTTTGCTTTCCCTGTGCATCCAGTTTTAATTATGGTTGAATTTGTTGCAGGTTTTCCTTTTCTTCATTATTTATCCTCAGCGTTAAGCAGGTTGGAGTTGGTGAGGGTGTCAGGTCTTACGACAACTGGCCCTTGCAATTGTAGTTCAGGCCAGTGAATAATTTATTTAAGCCTAGGGCGGCACAGCATTAGAGTTGCTGCCTCACAGCGCTAGAGACCCCGGTTCGATCCTCACTACGGGTGCTGTCTGTACGGAGTTTGTACCTTTTCTCCGTGATCTGCTTGGGTTTTTTCCAGAGGTTCCTGTTTCCTCCCTGGCCCACACTCCAAAGGCGTTCAGGTTTGTATTCATTCAATTTATTCAAACCTATGACCTGGCTTCCAGTTTGCCAATCTTATCTAGGTTGCCTGTAGTAATCTTGGCTATTGCCATTGTGTCTCTCCAAGTTTAACTTGATCTAAAGCAAGGAAGCATTACTTGAAGCTGAATTCCCTCCAAAGAAATAAAGATGGTCTTATCAGCTCAATGGCTCGAGTATCGTCGCAGAGTGCCACTTGGCAACCTTAGTAGGGTAGGGACCAGGTTTTATAGTGTCAAGTGGTGTGTGAGAAAGGAGGAAAATGGGAGGGAAAAAACCCTTTGGGGATGCCACCAGTAAAGAGTGAGGAGCAGTAAGAGTCAAGCGTAATGTAGCAAGGGGATGTAATGATATACTGCGACTTTTGAAAGGATTTGACATTTACTGTAAAAACTCATTGCTCACTTCCATGGGGAAGACCTGCTTCCTGTTTCGTACTTCATCTGTGCAGTGATATCAGAGGCAGCCTGAATACAGGGTCATTGGTAGTTTGGCCTTCTGTAGTTAAACCCTTTGACTGGTGTGAAAGCATCTGCAGTCCTTTTGGACATTTTATTACATGAATCATGGCTGGAAATGTTCTACTTTGATTTACGCGGGCTGCCAATTTGCCAACAGCCACTCAGAAGCACACACTTAATGATTGTTTTATGTCTTGTGAGTACACTAAATGTTCTATATGTTTTTAATCATCCAACGTCTGAGGTTTTATAGAAATGGGATGATGAATTATTGCTGCAGAATTGGCTGGCCTCCCACTTGCACTTCATGAAAATATTTATAGCACGCTGGAGTGTAGCAACAGCCACAATATATTGATTGGAAGGCATGGCTAAACGCACTGTGCTCTTCACCAGCCCTAACCAGTGGCTGGAGCGCAGTGATCCACAAAGTGGCAAGTCTAATAACACAAGCCGTGCTGGCCAGAGGTACTCTTTGCCGATTTAGAAGCAAAATGTTGGAGTAACTTAGTGGGACAGGCAGCATCTCCGGATAGAAGGAATGGGTGATGTTACTGGTCGAGATCCTTCTTCGGACTGCTGCAGTCTGAAGTCTGAAGAAATCTCGACCCGAAACGTCACCCATTCCTTCTATCCAGAGATGCTGTCTGTCCCACTGAGTTACTCCAGCATTTTGGGTCTATCTTCAGTTTAAACCAGCATCTACAGTTCCTTCCTACCCTCTTTGCTGATCTCAACATTTTCTCGACAGTTTAGTTGCAAGATATCTGCAATTAAGAAGCACATAAATTGTACGTTTTTTGTTTAAATTGATAAAAAGGACTATCTACCTCAATAGTGACCCTCTGCCTATCTTTGATCAGACTTTGCTGGTTTTGTCTTACACTAAACGTTATTCCCTTATCATGCATCTGTACACTGTGAATGGCTCGATTGTATTCATGTATTGTCTTTCTGCTGACTGGTTAGCTGGCAACAAAAGCTTTTCACTGAACCTCGGTACACGTGGCAATAAACTAAACTGGACTGAGAAAGAAAAATCAGAGCCAGGGTCAGCAAAGTACCAGTCAGCAATGCTATTAGTCTCTTGTTCCAATAACGTGATATAATCTCAACATTCAAATGAAAAATACTGCAATTTTCTGTTTCCGCCCTTATTAAAGTAATGCAGCCTAACAAAATGTCAAATGGATTCCAGACCCAACGGTTAAACAGGGTCATCTAAAAATCTTCACTCTACTATATTAGCAGAGGCTTTACACCAATTTTGGGTTGATGCTTTGCTATAATATCAGAAAGTAATTTCAGGTAGTGTCATGACAAGGCTATAACTTATGTGAAATATCATTCTACAGTTTTCACTCAATTACATTCAAGAGCCAAGGATTATTTCATTTTGCAACAGCATTACATAATATTGCTCATCGAACATTTTCTGACAGTGACTTATTGTGCTCTGGAAGGAGTGTGATGGCTTGTTGGCCATTTTGACATTTCTTGTGTGTCTTTTAAGGGCCTGACCCACTTACGCAATATTTTCAGCGACTTGCCGGCATAGTCGCACCAGGTCTCCGAAAATTTTCAACATGTTGAAAATCCAGTGGCAACCAGAAAAAGGTACAACTCTTTGAGCGACTACTCAGTTACCGCACAACATATTTTTGCAAAAATGGATACTATCAGTGATTCTGTATCTTTTGTTGGGATAATTTTTCATTGAGTGAATTATGGATGTGTTTAAAATAACAGGTGAAAAGAAATATGATTTAGCAGCAACTTCTCGCCATCTCCTCATATTAATACCTCAAAATGTATTCAAGAGAGAGAGATATAGCTCTTAGGGTTAACGGAATCAAGGGTTATGGGAAGAAAGCAGGAACAGGGTACTGATTTAAGATGATCACCCATCCAGTAGTTCTATGTAATCCCAGTTTAGCATCCAACAAATTAGCAGCAATCCAGGAGCCAATTTTTTGAATGGGTACATTAAAGCCCCAAAATATTATAATACGCATCGTTCAAAATGATTTGTCCATGCAATAATGTTATTGATTATTTTAAAGTATTTTTGCATTTTAGTAGAATTTTTCAAGTTCAATAATTTAATTTTTTTATTTTATTTTTAGTTATTTCTGAATGGTTCTCAACTGGTAAAGTGTCATCTTTGGGCAGCAACAAAACTGGGGCTATGGCTTTGCCAACTGTCATAGCTATTTGTGGTGTGGGGCATGTTGTGGCATCATTATTATGTTCAAGGTTCTGGTATCATACAGATCTTGGAGCCTTTTGTCCTACGGGTTCTTCTTTATAAATGTACTGAAGCCAAGTGCGAGATAATTGTGCATCTCCGCAGTGAGTGTGGGTGGTGATCTTCTTACTGCAGTCCGTGTTCACTTCCAGTGTGCTGTTTTCTCTGTTTTATTTCTCTCTCCAATTGCCTTGCTTTCTTTCTATTTTGAAAACATTGCAGGAGTATTTATACCAAGATTTTATACCTTAGGTGATTCAAATATTTCTTTCGGGGAAACACAGTGGTGCAGTTGAGGCCCTACAGTGCCAGAGACCTGGGTTCGATCCTGACCATGGGTGCTGTCGGTACAGAGTTTGTACGTTCTCCCTGTGACTGTGTGGGTATTCTCCGGATGCTCCGGTTTCCTCCCACACTCCAAAGACGTACAAGTTTGTAGGTTAATTGGCTTCTGTAAAATTGTCAATTGTCCCTAGTGTGTAGGATAGTGCTAGTGTACGGGGTGATCACTGGTCGGTGTCAACTCGGTGGGTTAAAGGGCTTGTTTATGCACTGTATCTCGAAAATCTCAAGTCTAAAGTACAGGGAAGTAAGAAGAGGTAAAATAGGAATAATGGAAGTGTTTTCAAGGGGGCCAAAAGGTACCTAAAGGGCCGAATTGCCTCCTTCTAGGGTGTTATATGCATAAGACGTAAGCCAAATGCCGTGTTTCCATGGTGCCTTTTCAATGCTGTTACTGTTTGGGAACTGATTTAGATCTTATAAGACCATTACAGGCTTTACACGTTAGAAGAAAAATCAAAAACTGCTAAATATTTCTTACATCATCAGATAAATCAAAAAGCAAAAAAACCCGTGTTGTGAGACTGACTACTAAAGTGACAAATTAACTACTCCTGTTTCACAGGCCACAGTTACTTCATCGTTGAGCCTCATCACCCCAGGCATTTTATCAATTCCTCAAGCTTTCTACATTAACAGCATCTGCAATAGGGGACTTGGAAAATATTGGAAGTGCTTTTATTACAACTAATTGTTTGCCTAAATTATATGAAATCAATTGCAGGAAGCCTATAGAGAAAGCTTTGGAGTATTGTCCTTGGGATTGCTGGTGGCTATGTTTGCACAAAGCTCCGCTCCATAGCATTTCTCTGCCTACTCCATATACAAACTGTTAATTTTTTTTTCTGAAATTGTTCATTATTTTCTTTCTGGTTCTGTTCTGGGTTTTGCTTTAAGTCAAAAGGTGCTACTTTCTATTAAAATGCATCAAATCTTGATTCATGTGATCATTTCTCATTAATCTCATTAATCTCACTTTCAAAATCATCCACGGTTGCCTATGTGTAGGCTAATTCTTGTTTCCTCTCTCCGAACGTAATGGCTTATCCAGTGATCCAGAAGTAAATGCGACTCACCATTGAACAATATTCAGAAAGGAAAACAAAATTGAAGAAAAATGAATGATTAAGATGATTTAATATTTTACCAATACTAAGCTCAACTGGTGCAAATAAATTAAAAGAAAAAGCAACTATTTTAAGTTTAAGTTGTTTGTTTCATTTGCTAGCAGTTAAAGAATTTAGATTAGTACCAAATTGTTTTGTTATTTACAAAGCCTTTCCTAGGAAGCCAGGTGGAAGGGAATCTATACCCATTCCAATCATGACTCCCTTTTATTAGACCTTAGACTATAGAGATACAACGTGGAAACAGGCCCTTCGGCCCACCGAGTCCGTGCCGACGGCAATCACCCTGTACACTAACACTATCCTACACATTAGAGACAATTTACAATTTTACCAAAGCCAATTCACCTACAGACCAGTGCGTCTTTGGAAAGTGGGAGGAAACTGGAGCACCCGGAGGAAACCCACATGGTTACAAGACGAACATACAAACACCGTACAAACAGTACCTGTCATCAGGATCATACCCGGGTCTCTGGCACTGTAGGGCAGCAACTCTACCGCTGCACCACTGTGCCGCCCTATTGCTTACAAACATTGGAGAGATGCATTGGAGGGATGCCACGGGATGATATCTGAGGTGCATTTCACCAATGATCCCAAGCAATAGGATGTAATCTGAGTTCCAGGGTCAAAGAAATCATAAGTGTGCAAATGCCTTGGTGCACACCAAGTATGATAGGGTGAAGGATTCATTGAGGTTAAGCTTTGGCGTCTTGTTCAGCTGCAGACTTCTTTCACTGTTCTGGTATTTGCTCCAGATGGAAATGAATCCCCGTGCTTTCTGTGGTGGACCTCAAATATAGAATTTCCCTCTCTTACCTTCCCCTTTATCATTCAGAGCTGAAATATTTGAAATGGAAGATAGACACAAAAAGCTGGAGTAACTTCTCAGTGAGACAGGCAGCATCTCTGGAGAGAAGGAGTGGGTTGACGTCTCGGGTCAGGAAAGAAGGGTCTCGACCCGTAACATCACCCATTCCTTTTCTCCAGAGATACTGCCTTTCCCGCTGAGTTACTCCGGCTTTTTGTGTCTATCTTCGGGTTAAACTAGCATCAGCAGTTCCTTCCTACGCTATATTGGAAATGGAGCTGGTTGAGCAACACGGAATAAGTCTTCGTTTATGCAAGCAGTTGTGGTTAAGCACCAGGTAGCAGTTTCACCTGGAACACCCACTACATTTGAGGCTGTTGTTGTGAGTGTAACCACTTCAGAAGGTCATGTAGTGCACACAAACCACAGTCTGAATGAAGACAAACTGTCTTTCATAATCCATTTGGGAGTCTAAGTTAGCTCCCACGTTATACAAACACAGCAATTATATCTGTCAAGTGTTTGATATTCAGCATACCTAATATACAGCGGGCAGCTGGCACAAGAGTGCTCAGGGAAAGGTTTGGAAAAACAACACATTTCCCTAAAAGTCATATTCGGGTGTGGTAAATAAAGAAGGAGGGTTCGTTACCAGATGTATTAAAGCACAGATTTATAACCACTTGAAATGAAATGGGAAGGGAGTTGATGTTGGCTGAGATATGTTTGACTGTTGCATTCTCAAAGCAAACCAGTAGTAAAACAGCAGAGAGTCATTGTTGGTTTAACTTTTAGCAACCTTTGGTGCAGCCTTTTGCTAAATTGATTCCGACATAGTAGTATCAGTGAAAGGAACAAACTAGCCTCATGGCAGCTTGAAGTTATGAGTTATTTTCTGTATGTCTCAGTCATTTTGCTTGTACTCTCTCAGATGTTCATATTAAGTCTGTGATACTTTCTACAAAGTGTATGCCAATTGCTTTTTATCTCTTTAATGACTAAACAAGGCTCTCATGTTCTTGCACTCAATTCTTCGCTTCTCTTGCCTTGCTTGAATGCTTATTACTGAACGCTCCTCCCTTCCATGCCTGTCCATATTTATTTTTTAAATATGGATTTTGATGGCTTTTTTCAAAGCTGCATTTATGGGCCTAAGGACATCTTGTCAGTCCTTTTTGTCAGTCCTTTTTTAAAAATATAGAGACTGACTTCCAATGAAGGCTCGAGCAGTTGATCAATTAAATAAATAAATTAATAAATTAAATGAACCTGATGACCATCTTGTAATTTTCACAATTACTCTTTTTCAGTCTGCGTTATTACATCTTTTGAATTTAATTTGCCAATTTGCCATGGTGGAGTTATGACCCATGACCCTATCGCTGCACTCCCCATGTGCTCTTTCTCAGAGCTAACCAATTCACCATGAAATATATTTGCTTTGATGTAACTCTGTAGCAAAATTGTTTGGTCAATGGCAAAAATTGCTAGAAATACTCAGCAGGTTGGATAGCATCAGTGGAGAAAGGAGAGTTAACATTTCAGGCTAATGATCCTTTATCCTGATTTAATTAAGTTCCTTGTTTATATTTCTACATTTCTTAGTATATTTATGCCAGCAGAAGGTTAATGTATTTTAACGTTTAACATTATATAAATCAATCTCAACTGTTTTCAAAAGTCTTTTATTATCAGAGACACTTCAAAATTGCAAAAAGGCCTCTGATAGCACAAGGCTCATGAGCAAATTGGAGGAACAGCACCTGATTTCAAGTAACCCCTTCATTCCCTCTCTCCCCCCTCCCCCACCCTAGTCATCCTAATAGTTCCACTGTTCGCATCCTTGTACCTTTTACCCAGCCAACAATGGGCCATTATGAGCTTCACCCTTCCATGGTCATCTGTTGCTCACCCTGCTTTATTCTGGCCTTTTCTTACTAATTCCCCCCCCCCCCTCTACTTTCAATACCTCATCCTTCGCCCAACATTTTTCTCCAGAGATGCTGCCTGACCCGCTGAGTTAACCCAGCACTTTGTGCCTATCTACAAGGCTCAGGAGATCTGCTTGCATCTTCTTCTGGGATGCTCATGGAGCCTAAGTCCCAATGCCATTGGAAGCTCCTGGCCACATAAGGTCAGTCAGGTGTGGGACTCGCACAGAGGCCAAAACAGAGAGAGGTGTTTGGATCAAGTATGATCAGGTCTAATAATGTGGTTAGAGAGGCATGTGGAATATCAAAGGAAAGCCAAGAATTTTGAAAGAGTTTTTCTTCTCTTTTGTTGAGAACATAAGAAGCAGACGGCTGCTCTACTGTTCATTAAGGTCGTGGCTGATTTTCAACTTCAACTTCCTGTGATTTCCCTTTATACCCAATTCCCCTAATATCCAGTAATTATCCGACGAATAATGACAGATCAAAGCCAAAGCCTTCCAGGATAAAGTGTTCCAAAAATTCACAATTTTCTCTATAAACGTGAAATTTCTCCTAATCAATCCTAATAGTATTCCCCTTATTCTGAGAATGTGAGTCCCTGGTTTTACACACCACAGCCATGGGAAATGTCCTCTCTGAGGCTTCCTGTTAAGCTTCAATGAGTTTTCACTTCAGATTTGTAAACTACAGAGAATGCAGTTAAGGTCTACTCAATTTCTCCTCACAAACTAAACTGGCATCCCTGAAACCAGTATTATGCATCTTCGTAGTGCTCCCTTTATAGCGAGTTTGTTTTTTTAAAGGTAAACAGAGCAGAACTGTTTAGTTTAGTTTAGTTTATTGTACAGTGAGAAAGTTTTTGTTGTGTTCTAACCAGCCAGTAAATGTGTGTCCTCCATAATTGTACAGTCAAGTCTTTGGATTGGAACATGTGACCAAAATCAGTCACTTGTAGAAAAGCAACACATTCACACATAGCAAAATGTAACAGCATTAAACAATTGGCTTGATAGCACACATGGAGAAAAATACGGGTTTTTTCTAAACATGCTGTCTAATTTGGAGTTTACAAGCATGTTTACATGTGAATATCAAATCTTAAACTGGTGAACAGAAGTTTAGCTTTAGTTAACTTTATTATTGTCACGTGTACTGCGGTACAGTGAAGCGCTTTTTGTCACATGCTCTCCAGTCAGAGAAAAGATTATACATGGTTACAATCAAACCGTCCACAGTGATCAAACCGTCCCTGTGAAGATATGTGAACTCTCCTGAAGGTTTCTGAGCACAATTAAAGGAAAGTCAACATGTAAGTTTGCCAGCATTTTGCCAGCTTGAGCCCAAACTGTTGTCCTCTCAAATAGTTCAAACAGGACCATGGAAATTTGGCAACTCCCCAAGATATGCATTTGGGTATTTGACCAGGCAACCTCCAACCGTGTACAGAAGAGTGACTCCATTTATTTCGTGAGGGATTAAGGTAAACTCAGCTAATTTGCATTTTGTTATATTGTTTGTCATTCATGCAAATATTTTGATTGTTATTAAGTATTTTAATTTACTATTTTTGTTCAATAATTTGAGAAATTATTAACCATTTCCGAATGGCGGAGACATTTATGACAGCTGATTAAGTTAATGGGGTGTTTTTCATCTATCTGTCATTTTAACTGTTTTTTTGTGAGCTTTGCTTGTTCACAACCTTCCGATACGGTGAATTACATTGTGGAAGGCTCTATCATGGCAAAGAACTTTGCTGATGCGGATAAGATCAGTTTTGACCAGGGAGTGGGAAGGTAAATGCATTTTTAGTGCACAGGTCAGCAATGAGCAAGGGCAGTTTACAAATCCTGTAGCCTCAAACAATGGTCAATGGTGTTTTAACCATCACAGTTGTGAAGTGCAAACGCACAGTGAAATTCTTTTCTTACAAGCAATCCAGTAGAGTATTGCCATACCCAAAGCACATGCCCAATTAGCAAGTGTACAGAGATAGTCCACTGATCCCATGCAGGAGGAACCATGTTTTGAAAGTCCAGTCCGCGCTCTAGTTGTTATGAGCGTTGCCCATTCCAGGCAAGACCCAGACTTGCCTCAGACATTAACTTAAATATTGTGTTACAAAGTCACAAAGCTTCTATTATGGAGAAATATATTTCTCTCATTCCAATTGTTTTCTACATGCATCTTTCAGGTGATTTTATAATAACCAATGCAAATAAACTTTTCTTTATCTGTCTAATTTTGAATTAACTGACCTTCAAGGCTTCAAATGTTTGTTGATTCCATAAAGGCGAAATATGCACAGATAGCTTGAAATGAAAATGAACTGCAGATACTGGTTTATACCAAAGGCAGACACAAATGCAGGAGTAATTCAGTGGGTCAGGCAGTATCTCTGGAGAAAATGGATAGGTGACGTTTCGGGTCGGGTCTGAAGGGTCCTGACCTGAAACGTCACGTATTCATTTTCTCCAAAGATGCTGCCTGGCCCGCTGAGTTACCCCATCATTTCTTGTCTCTGCTCAGATAGATTCTGGTTTATTTCACTGAGCTTACTTTACATAGTATGTGGCAAGAGGAAGTATTTATACAGGTGTCAGGGGTTATGGGGGGAATGGGGTTGAAGGGAGAGTTAGATCTGCCATGATTGAATGGCGGAGTAGATTTGATGGGCCGAATGGCCTAATTCTGCTCCTATCACTAATGAACTTCTGAACTTGTGTCAACAATTTGTGCGATGATGCTCCCAATTTTACAAGGGGAAGAGCCATTTTATAATTTGGACTGAACTGTACATGATGCAAGGCAGATCAGACAGAGTCTCTACTGTACGGTGAAGCGTTGCTCCATCATGCACTTTCTAAAAATCACTTGATTACAGATAATGCACATTAGAGCTCCTGAATCATGAATGTATGCATGAGCTGTCAGCAACAAATTGATTATTGGTCATTATTGGTCAATATAAATTTCTTACAACGGCTTCAAGTCAATCATATATAATTTTTTTATGAACTTTTGTATAGAAGATTATTCACAAATGTAGTTAACTGGATAGAAAATGGTATCATTGAATATTTATCATCCTGGAACCCTCTGTTAAAATAAAAGCCTCAGGGATTGTACGGAAGTAATGGTCTTTAAATATATTTCCTTCATGGGCCTTTTGCATCTCTCCAGCATTTTACCATATTGTGTCTTAAAGTTAAAATTCTGAAGCTAATCTCAAATAAGTGTCTGCATGCCTACCTGGCTAAAAGGAAAAGTGAAGTAGAGATGATTCATTTCATTTCCTCTTGGAACAACTTGTCACATTATTATGATGGCAAAGTTATATATAAAATTAATGTAACAAAATGCAGTTTATTGACCACACGAATATCTAAGACATAAAGATGTTTTTATAGAGCAGACATATTCATTGCTGCCACTACCACTTGAACCACATTCATAGCTGTGCATATATACTGGTATCTCCATGTGGACGTTGGTCCATTTAATTATCTCATACCAGGGGCGGTACGGTGGCGCAACGGTAGAGTGCCTTACAGTGCCAGAGACCCGGGTTCGATCCTGACCACAATAGACAATAGACAATAGACAATTGGTGCAGGAGTAGGCCATTCGTCCTTTCGTGCCAGCACCACCATTCAATGTGATCATGGCTGATCATCCACAATCAGTACCCCGTTCCTGCCCTCTCCCCATATCCCTTGACTCCGCTATCTTTAAGAGCTCTATCTAACTCCCTCTTTAAAGCATCCAGAGAACCGGCCTCCATCGCCTTCTGAGGCAGAGAATTCCACAGACTCACAACTCTCTGTGTGAAAAAGTATTTCCTCATCTCCGTTCTAAATGGCTTACCCCTTATTCTTAAACTGTGGCTCCTAGTTCTGGACTCCCCCAACATTGGGAACATATTTCCTGGTTCTAGTGTGTCCAAACGCTTAATAATCTTATGTTTCAATAAGATCCCTCTCATCCTTCTAAATTCCAGAGTATACAAGCCCAGCCGCTCCATTCTATCAACATATGACAGTTCCGCCATCCCGGGAATTAACCTTGTGAACCTACGCTGCACTCCCTCAATAGCAAGAATATCCTTCTTCAAATATGGAGACCAAAACTGCACACAATACTCCAGGTGTGGTCTCAGTAGGGCCCTGTACAACTGCAGAAGGGCCTCTTTGCTCCTATACTCAACTCCTCTTGTTATGACGGCCAACATGCCATTCGCTTTTTTTCACTGCCTGCTGTACCTGCATGCTGTCTGTCCAAAGTTTTTACACACTCCCCATGACCGCATTGGTTTTATCCGTGTGCTCTGGTTTCCTCCCACACTCCATAGATGTACAAGTTTGTAGGTTAATTGGCATCAGTTAATTAATGTAGATTGTCCCTAGTGTGTAAGATAATGTTAATGTGCTAGGTGATCGCTGGTCGGCGCCGACTTGGCGGGCCGGAGTACCTGTTTCCGCGCTGTATTTCTAAAGTCTACAAATATATAGATGCTTCAAAAATCATTTCTACCATCTAGATTTGCTGAGATAGAGAGGGAAGATAGCTTACATACAGTGGAGAATGTGGAAGTATTTGGGGAGGAAGAATTGAGATTACCCATAATCTTACCCATAAAATATTCACCTTTTCTCATTCTTATTGTTTTTTGCTATAAAGTCTATGTGCGTGACTATTGAATGTTCTTGGCCTGTAGTAGAACTATGTAACAATTAGTTGCATAATTACATAGTTAAGCATGGAAACAATTTGCAACAATAACAAATGTTATGGTCCCATAGGCAGGGCTTATTAATACATTGGTCCCATATTGCTAGTAAAGAATATGAACAATTACACTTTACCTGGAGCAGCACTGTGGCGCAGCTGGTAGAGACCGTGTTGAATCCTGACCTCAGGTGTTGTCTGTGTGGAGTTTGCACGTCGGTTTCCTTCAGTGCTCCACTGTCCTCCCACATCCCAAAGAGTTGCAGGCTTGTAAGTTACTTGGCTTCTGTAAATTGTCCCATTTGAGTGGATGCGATAGTGGGATAACATAGAACTATTGTGAACAGGTGATCAATGGCAGGCGTGAAATCGAAAGACCAAAGAGCCTGTTTACCATGTTGTATCTCTAAACTGAAACTACATTACTCAGAATAAAAGGACGTTCAGAAAGGAGATGAGGAGGAATTTCTTAACCCAAAGGGTGATGAATATATGGAATTCATTGCCACCAATGGCTGTGGAGGCCAAATCTTTGGGTATTTTTAAAACGGATATTGACAGATTCTTGATTAATAAGGGCATCAGGGGGTTATGGGGAGAAGGCAGGAGAATGGGGTTGAGGGGGAAAGATAGATTAGCCATGAGTGAATAGCGGATTTGACTCGGTTGGCTGAATGGCCTTATTCTGCTCATATGACTTATGGCCTTATGTCCTTATGGAAGACATTATATCCAGCAACATGCCTTCCTCCAATCTCCTTGTAGAAACGTGAGAGCATAAGGTTTTGAGTGGATGTGGAGAGGACGTTTCCACTAGTGGGAGAGTCTAGGAAATAAAGTAGCACAGATGATGCAGATTATGGGGTATGAAACAGAGGGGTTGAAATAAATACAAGAGTTGCTGGATTTTCTGCAGTTCAGGCAGCACATATGAAGAGAGAGAGATAGCAATCCTTATGATAGTTCGAAAGATCATAGGTGATAGTAGAATTAGGCCATTCAGCCCATCGAGTCTACTCCGCCATTCAATCATGGCTGATCTACCATACTCCTGCCTTCTCCCCATAACCCCTGACACCCATACTAATCAAGAAAGTTGACTGGGTGCCAGCCAAATAGCAGTTCAGTTTAGTTTATTGTCACGTGTACCGAGCCATGGTGAAAAGCTTTTTTTTGTGTGCTATCCAGTCAGCGAAAAGACAATACATGATTACAATCAAGCCTTGATACAGTGCATTGATACAGGATAAGAGATTGACGTTTAGTGCAGGGTAAAGCCAGTAAAGTCCAATCAACGATAGCCCGAAGGTCACCAATGAGGTAGGTAGTAGTTCAGGACTGCTCCCTAGTTGTGGTAGGATGGTTCAGTTGCCTGATAACAGCTGGGGAGAAGCTGTCCCTGCCAGGGAAAGGGACTTTTATCCTGCAAGTCATCAAGATTCTTGAAATTCGTGTAGCAGCACACATCCAAGGAAGTGGCGAGGATTCTGCCACACCCTTACATTGTGCTTTCAAGATGGTGGAATGCTTTGGCACATGAGGAAGTGGTTCACCAGCTACAAGATAGTCACCCTCTGACCTGCTCCTGCAGCTTTGATATTTTATTTATGCGGCTGCATCAGATGGCTCTCAGGTCCATCGTAGTCCCCAAGATATCGATGGTGGTGATCTTGGCAATGGCAATGTCATTGAATATCAAGGGCAAATTGCTGGACTTTCTCATGTTGGAGGCAGTAGTACCTGTGTAAAAAGTAGAAAACATGGAGGCTAAATTGTGTGCAAGCTTAATTTATTTTAGTTTAGAGATACAGCGCGGAAACAGGTCCCTCAGCCCAACAAATCCGCCCCGACCAGCAAATCCAGCACACTAACACTTACCTACAGACCATAGCTTGCTAGTGAAATCAAACGTACCTGGTACAAAGCAGGTGTAACTAATATCATAATTAATAGAAACATAGACATAGAAACATAGAAAATAGCAGGAGTAGGCCATTCGGCCCTTCGAGCCTGCACCGTCATTCAATATGATCATGGCTGATCATCCAACTCAGTATCCCATACCTGCCTTCTCTCATACCCCCTGATCCCTTTAGCCACAAGGGCCACATCTAACTCCCTCTTAAACATAGCCAATGAACTGGTCTCAACTACCTTATGTGGCAGAGAATTCCACAGATTCACCACTCTCTGTGTAAAAAATGATTTTCTCATCTCTGTCCTAAAATACTTCCCTCTTATCCTTAAACTGTGACCCCTTGTTCTGGACTTCCCCAACATCGGGAATAATCTTCCTGCATCTAGCCTGTCCAACCGCTTAAGAATTTTGCAATATGCAATAAGAACTTTGATTTATTAAATACCTTTGGTATCGTTGTTATACCTCCCTATATGACTCAGTAATGGTGTTCACAGGAATATTACTGAGTCCCAAGAGGAGATATTAGAGCAGATGACCAAGACGTCGGTCAGAGAGTTGTCTTAAGGAGGAAAGAGAGCCAGAGAGGTTTAGATAGATATTCCAGGCCTTAAATCTTAGGAGTTCACTGTTTATTTTCCCACAATATTGTTTCTAAAAGGAACTGAATTACTTGTACTAATAATTGTTTTCAATGGGAGTGAAACAAATGACATGAGTGTTTAAAAGGTAAGTACTGTTGTTTTTCATAGATACGTGGCAAATGCCAAGGTTTACGTAGTTACAGTATGTGGTTTGTACCATACCACATACATATTCACTCCCTGGAGCCACTAACCCCAAAATGATCCAGAACCAAATGTACCACAGGAAAAAAATAAACCGAAAAGCTAATTCAACAGTGTCATTTTTCTTCAACTCTCTCTGGGCCCACTTTGCTTCACCCTCCTGCAGGAATGTTTCCTGTAAAAAGCAACTGTGACAGGATGCCCTGGCAGGAACCTCTTGCTAACAGGAGGCTTGTCACAGCAAGTTTCTCCATCGCTGATTTCGGAAGGACTCTTGCTACAAATGAGCCAAAAGGGAGCAGAGATGACAGGGGCGAGATTGCAAAAGCCATGAACAGAGCAGCACCAGGGGACAGGAGACTGGTGGGAAATCTTCGCGTCCTGACAGAACGTGCAGTCGACCCGAACTGAAGCTGCAGGCGTGTGTTCATCCTGCCTGTCTCTGCGCGTTTCACATACCGACAGCACCGTACTGGACTCCAAAGCCTAAAACCAGTCCCACATTCACAAATTTCATTTCTTTTCAATGGGCAAGCTCTGTTTGTGATGAGATAAGATAAGATAAGATAAGATACATTTATTGTCATTTGGACCCCTTGAGGTCCAAACGAAATGCCGTTTCTGCAGCCATACATACATACATAGACCCAAGACACAACATAATTTACATAAACATCCATCACATTGCTGTGATGGAAGGCCAAATAAACTTATTTCTCCACTGCACTCTCCCCCCCCCCCCCGATGTCAGAGTCAAAGTCAAAGCCCCCGGCTGGCGATGGCGATTGTCCCGCGGCCATTAAAGCGGAAGAGAAGTAGCATCATTTTCTACCCTAAGGGGCTTGTAACGTCCAGGTTCAGGAACAGTTCTTCCCTACAACCATTAGGCTATTGAACACTACAACCTCCAATTAAGCTCTGAATTCCATAGACTTGGGGCATTAGTTTTGTCTTTTTGCACTATTATTGTTTTTGTGTTTTTGTTTATGTGTGTGTGTGTGTGTGTGTGTGTGTGTGTGTGTGTGTGTGTGTGTGTGTGTGTGTGTGTGTGTGTGTGTGTGTGTGTGTGTGTGTGTGTGTGTGTGTGTGTGTGTGTGTGTGTGTGTGTGTGTGTGTGTGTGTACAGTATATGTTTCTGTATATATACATACCATGAACTTTTTTTTCTCGTTTATTATAAGGTCAAGGGGGAGGTCTCTGACAAAGAGCAATCCAACCAAGACATCAACGGTGGAACAGGCGGAGGATGATAGCTGACCTTAATGGAGCGTCCATGGATTCTGACAGCCAACTCTAGAAATTCCGCCCCTTATCACAATTTCTTTTCACAATCTATAGCGGGACGTTATCATGAACACAAAATAGGTCGGCACGGTGGAGCAGCAATAGTGTTGTTGCCTCACAGCGCCTGATACTTAAGGCCCTGTCCCACTTACGTGTCCTTGGCACGCAAATTACGCGACCTCGCTGTCACGTTGAGGCGCACGGGCATCGTCTGGCCGCGCGGGACCGGTCCCACTGAGATGCGCGGAGGGGTATGGAGTTGTACGCGAAATTTTGTAGCGAACGAAATCTTAGTGCGCCACCGGCCTGTCGCGTAACTGACGGCCAAAGTGGGACAGGCCAAGACCCTGGCGCGATGCAACATCTCACCTCCAACAGCAGCAGAAGCAGACAAACGATCGCCGAGCTCGGCCTGGGGCTCACGGCCGTTGCGGACCCGGATCCGCCCCCACTACTACTCCCAGAGTGGGGCCAAGAAAATTGAAGATAGACACAAAATGCAGGAGTAACTCAGCGGGACCGGCAGCATCTCTGGAGAGAAGGAATGGATGACGTTTCGGGTCAAGACCCGTCTTTCAGACTGAAGAAGGGTCTTGACCCGAAACATCACCCATTGCTTCTCTCCAGAAATGCTGCCGGTCCCGGTGAGTTAATACTGCATATTGTGTCCATCTTCAAATGACGTCACGCGCTCCTGTGGCTGTGCGGACGCATGAAGTCACGCACGACCTTCGCAGGACAGTCGCGCCTCAACGCGACCACAAGGTCACGTAATTAACGTGCCAAGAGCACGTAAGTGGGACAGGGGCTTTAGGTTCGATCTTGACCTTGGGTGCTGTCTGTATATTCTCCCTGTGACCGCGTGGATTTTCTCTGGATGCTCTGGTTTCCTTTCACTTTCCAAAGACGTGCAGGATTGTAGGTTAAAATGCCCCTAGTGCATAGAATGTGAAAGTGGGATAATATAACACTCGTTAACTAACATGGTCAGCCTGAACTCGGTGGGCCAAAGGGGCTGTTTCCACGCTGTATCTCTGAATACATGCCACATTTGGAGTGTAATATGCAATTCAGGCCACCACATTATAGCAAGGATGTCATGGGGAGAACGTACAAACTCCATACAGACAAACACCCGTAGCCAGGATTGAACCCGGGTCTCTGGTGCTATAAGGATATGGAGGCTTTGGAGAAGGTGTAGGAGAGGTGGACTGGTTCTGAAATCCAGGATGCTGCATGGATTAGAGAGTATTAGATTTAAGGAGAGCTTGGACAAACTTGGGTTGTTTTCCCTTGTATGTCAGAGATTGAGGGGTGACCTAACAGATGCATGTAAGATTATGAGAGGCATAAATGAAAGGCATCAGGTATTCGATGGTTGGCACTAGATGGTGGGACTAGTGTAGATGGGGCATGTTGTTCGCCATGGGCAAGTTGGGCCGACGGGCCTGTTTCCATGCTGTATGACTCTATGACTCTATGACTCTATCGCATGGGCTATTTGGGCAGGAGGGACCGTTTCTGTGTTGAAAGTTTTACTGTAATCATTTATGGGATGAGGGCATTAATGGCAAACTCAACATTTATCACAGATTCTTCTGGTGAAATTACTCCCATGCTAATGTCAGGTAGGGGACACCTTGATGCTGACCCAGCAGCTGTGAAGGAAGATTGATACATATTCATGTCAGGGTGACTGAGAGGAGAACATACAGGTGCGGTGGTGTTTCCCATGCCCCTGTTACCAATGTCTTTCCAACTCACAGAGCTCATGAATGCTGCTTTTAAAACTACAAATTTAGAATATTGTGTATTGTTGGATTTAGTTTAGTTTAGAGATACAGCATGGAAACAGGCCCTTTGGCCCATCAAATCCGTGTTGACCAGCGATCCCCGCACACTAACACTGGCCAACACACACTAGGGACAATTTACAATACCAAGCCAATTAACCTGCAAACCTGTACATCTTTGAAGTGTGGGAGGAAACTGGAGATCCCGGAAAAAACCCACGCAGGTCATGGTAAGAACATACTAACTCCGTACAGACAAACACCCATAGTCAGGACCGAACCCGGGTCACTGGCGCTGTAAGGCAGCAGCTCTACCAGGTTGTAAATGGGATTCCAGGAATACTTTTGCATGTTTTCCCACTGCATCCCATGCATATTAAAGTTGCTTTCGCCCCAGTTTACTCACAGCTCTTTTGGCTCTTCCTCCGTGTTGACCAGCGATCCCCGCACACTAACACTGGCCAACCACACTAGGGACAATTTACAATACCAAGCCAATTAACCTGCAAACCTGTACATCTTTGAAGTGTGGGAGGAAACTGGAGATCCCGGAAAAAACCCACGCAGGTCATGGTAAGAACATACTAACTCCGTACAGACAAACACCCATAGTCAGGACCGAACCCGGGTCACTGGCGCTGTAAGGCAGCAGCTCTACCAGGTTGTAAATGGGATTCCAGGAATACTTTTGCATGTTTTCCCACTGGATCAACATATTAAAGTTGCTTTCGCCCAGTTTACTCACAGCTCTTTGGCTCTTCCTCTATGGTGATAATCCATGGAATAAAAACATACAAGTGCAGTCTGCATAAAATTATAGGCATGTGTGAAAGTTTTCCAGGTGTAAATATTAGAAGCTTCATTTTAAATGTTGTTAACGATAAACAATGAGCAAAGCAAAAAACAGACCGGGAACAAAAGACCATAAGACATAGGAGCAGAATTTGTCCATTCGGCCCATCGGGACTGCTCTGCCATTTGATCATGGCTGATCTATCTTTCTCTCGCAGGACTTTAGAAGGTTGAGTGGGGACCTCATTGGAACTTACAGAATAATGAAAGGCATATGTGGATGTGGAAAGGATGTTTCCACTGGTAGAACAGTCTAGGACCAGAGGTCATAGCATCAGAATTAAAGCACACTCTTTTAAAAAGGTGAGGAGGAACTTCTTCAGTCAGAGGGTAGTTAATCTGTGGAACTGATTGCCACAGAGGGCTGTGGAGGCCATGTCTGGGGATATTTTTAAGGCTGAGATAGACAAGTGCTTGATTAGAATGTGTGTCAAGAGTTATGAAGGAAAAAGGCAGGAAAATGGGAATAGAAGGCAGAGACCAGCCATGATTGAATGGTGGAGTATTCGATGGGCTGAATGGCCTAATTCTACATAGAACTTGTGAATACAGTGTGGCAATGGGAGTTTAAGATTATATCCCAGAGCAAACAAGCAATTCGTACAACAAAACTAAATGCCAAAGGTTGTCCAACTAAATCGATTGAAATAAGTTGAATAAGTGAGTGGGTGAATCCTAAGCAATTTGTTTTAGTAGCTAAAGAGTTATTTATTCTGCAGCACATTTGATGAAATAAATTCAGTAGGTGTGCACCAGTCAGCTACTGCCACAATTATTTGATTCATGTGCCAACCATTACATGCTCAGGGCCTGAATATTGCTTAGCACTGCAAGCTTTCTGAAGAATTACTTACTCTGGAACACATTTATTTTTACAAATATTGACTAACATATTCACCTGAATAGGTGAACACTGACACTGCAAGAGGTAAAATTAGAAGGATTACAGATGATAAGAAATTTGTGGTATGGTGAATTGTGAGGACGTTGTCTGGGGCTATATAAGATATAAATGAGGTGTTAAGTTGAGCAAAGTGTTGACAGCTGGGATTTAATCCTGACAAGTGTGATGTGGTGCCTTTTAGGAAGTCAAATAGAGGTAACACATATACAGTAAATTGTCGGGTGCTAAGCAGAGTAACCTTAGAGTTCAAATTCATAGTTCCCTGAAAGTGGCAACACTGGTCAATTGGGTGGTACAAAGGCATATGACAGCTCTTTGTACAGTAGAAATAAGGAACTGCAGATGCTGGTTTACAAAATAAGTCACAGAATGCAAAGTTTCAGGCCAGTTTCCCAACCCAAAAAAGTCTCCTATCCCAACTATCTCAACTCCAGACTATTGCAACGTCTAAGAAACAGTTATACAGGTACATGGATATGACAGGTTTAGAGAGACGTGGGCAGGTGGGACTAGTGTAAATGGGACATGTTGGCCGGTGTACACTGTATGACTCCATGACTCTATCTATGCTCTCCTGAGATACTGCCTGCCCCACTGAGCTACCCCAGCACTCTGTGTCTCTCAAAGCCTATGGCATTCTTGTCTTCATAGAATACGGCATAGAATATAAAACTTGGTGCGTGATGTTGCCACTTGACAATACACTGGCAAAGCTGCACTCAGGTATTTTGGGCAGTCCTGGTGACCGACCGTTCTATAGGGAGGACATGGTTGTACTCGAGAGGGTGCAGAGGAGATTCGATATTATGGTACACAAAATTACTGGAGAAACTCAGCGGGTGCAGCAGCATCTATGGAGCGAAGGAAATAGGCGACGTTTCAGGCCAAAACCCTTCTTCAGACTGTTTGTTTTCTCTGGAACCAAGGAGGCTGAGGGGTGTTCTGATGTTTAGTTTTGTTTATTATTGTCACGTGTACCGAGGTACAGTGAAAAGCTTTTTTTGTTCCGTGCTACTCAGCCAAAGAAAAGACTATACATTATTACAAACAAGCTGTCCATGGTGTACAGATAAGGGGATATAAAATCAAAAGAGGCATAGATAGGATGGATAGAATGTTTATAGTGTGAGGAAGGAGTTTTAAAGGGCATTTGTGGGGACAGCTTTTTGCACAGAGTGGTTAATATGTGGAACTCACTGCCTGAGGAGGTGGTGGAGTCAGATATTGTCATGACATTTAAAACATTTAGACAGTCATTTGCATTGTCAAGGCCCATAGGGATACAGTTCTAGGACAGGCAATGTGATTAGAGTACATGGACAAAAAGGCCAGAGTGGATGTGGTGGGCTGAAGGACCTGTTTATGCGCTGTTTAACAGCATTAGTTTAGTTTACTGTCACGTGTACTGAGGTTCAGTGAAAAGCTTTTGTTACGTGCTAACCAGTCAACAGAAAGACAATACATGATTACAATCAGGCCATCCACAATGTCTCTATAACTAATGCAGTTTTTTAATAACTTCTTTGTGAAAGCACTTTGCCTTGCGTTTGTAAAGTGAGGAGACTGATCACAATTCAGATTCAAAGCACTTTTTAGTGGGCAGCTTGAGCCTACCGACCAAACCTACACTCGACCAGGCACGAAAACTAAGCTGAAGTGATGTTACTTTTAAGAGGAATTTCCAAAATATAATGTTAGTTCAGCTTTGTTTCCTTGCCTCAGGGTAGATTGGGTCCGACTTCTAGAGCTGATGATCTGGTCTCATCTCTGCTGCAGCAAGGCCTTACTATTCCTTTGTTCTATAGTTCTGTTGAAATTAGGCCATGACCAAACTTCTCGCTGGCTTTCTGAAACGAGACAGAAATGTATTTGAGTTGATATTTCCTCAACCAGTCAATGCAGGATCCCTATTGTTCAAACTTGTTTAACTTGAGATTCTTAAATCCTCGTATCCTGAGAGGACTCAATCAACTTTTCCTTCTTTCAATAGCTTACCAGCTTTTCACTCTGGGCTTAATTTATGTTTCATTTGTTCACAACATCTTTAAGAACAAACAAACACCGATTTCCTTCTCTTTTGCCGTTGACTTTTTGTGTGATATGTCCATGACAGATTATTGAGAATGGGACTCAACACCGACATTCAATGATTGATTTTTGTTGCTTCAGACAAAGTTTCTTTGCCTTCTGCTAATTAACTGACAGAAACCCTTTCTGTGTTCACACAGTTAGAACCAAAGCAACTGCAAGCCCAGAAACAACAGGAGAGCCATTGATACACAGAACAACCCCCCGGAAAATACCGTTTCAACTTCTTGGAAGTTACTGAACTATCAACATCAAGCTCACTGGGAAACAAAAAGAGGTCAAACATACTCCCCAGCAATCTCTGTCTAGACGTTCTTTATCAGGCTGCTTCATGTCGAGTCCCTAAAATTAATATGAAGTATATGCACTCATTCTTTTTTTCATAGATCACCTGGCAAGATGCCTGTAATGCAGCAGTGTTTAAGGCAGAAACAGGGTGGAATAGTCTGCCATGGGAGAGTTTCAATCAACCTCCGCACACAGACATTGTCTAAAAGCAGTCTGCTGTTATCAAAATATTGGAGGTGTTCGCTTGGATTTAATAACCTAGCATTATTTACTTCCTGTTGGAAGTTCCAGATGGATTTTTATTGTGTATTCAATTACCCATGTATGTTGGGGATGCAGTACAAACTAATCAAAGGGATTTGGAGGTTCATCAAAGACATTGGGTCACTTTAGTACGTAGTTCATGATGAGAGCTGAATCCAGCCTTGTTTCCAGTAAAGTTTACAAAATATAAATATAAACTGATGGAAAACGCAGGAGGCTAAGCAGCATCTGTGCATCAAGAGCGGGGCAGCATGGTGGCGCAGTGGTAGAGACGTGGGTTCGATCCGGACTACGGGTGCTGTCTGTGCAGAGTTTGTACGTTCTCCTCGTGACAGCGTGGGTTTTCTCCGGGAGTGCTGGTTTCCTCCCACATTCCAAAGATGTACAGGTTTGTAGGTTCATTGGCTTTGTTAAAATTATAAATTGTCCCTAGAGTGTAGGGTAGTGCTACTGTACGGGGTGATCACTGGTCAGCGCGGACTCGGTGGGCCGTAGGGCTTGTTTCTGCACTGCATCTCCAAACTAAACTACACCAAATGGAAGGGTGTACTTCCAAAGGGTGAAAAGAATCACCTAAGATTTTGCGTGCAAAATATGGAAAAGTTGGTGCTTAATCAGGCAAAAGCGTATCTATATTGTGTCTCTTTCTTCATCCCTGTCAGTTTCTCACAGCATGTCATAGAGCCATGAAGTCCTGGTGAACTTCTACCGCTGCACCATCGAGAGCATCCTCACCAACTGCGTCACAGTATGGTATGGCAACTGCTCTGTCTCCGACCGAAGGCATTGCAGAGGGTGGTGAAAATTGCCCAACGCATCACCGGTTCCCCGCTCCCCTCCATTGAGTCTGTCCAAAGCAAGCGTTGTCTGTGGAGGGCGCTCAGCATCGCCAAGGACTGCTCTCACCCCAACCATGGACTGTTTACCCTCCTACCATCCGGGAGGCGCTACAGGTCTCTCCGTTGTCGAACCAGCAGGTCGAGGAACAGCTTCTTTCCGGCGGCTGTCACTCTACTCAACAACGTACCTCGGTGACTGCCAATCACCACCCCCCCCCCCCCCCCCGGACACTTATTATTATTTATTCAAATCGTTTGCTATGTCGCTCTTCCAGGGAGATGCTAAATGCATTTCGTTGTCTCTGTACTGTACACTGACAATGACAATTAAAATTGAATCTGAATCTGAAGTCATACAGCACGGAAACAGGCCCTTTGGCCCACATGCCCATGCCGAACAAGATGCTGCATCTACACTAGTCCCACCTGCCTGTGGTTGGTTCATAAATCTTTCCAATCCATGAACCTGTGCAAATGTTAAAAAAAAATATTGTTATGTAAAACCATTAAGTTTTTACAATTAATGATAATAATCAGATCTGAGAGTGAGATTAGTTTTTAGTTTAGTTTAGAGATACAGCGTGGAAACAGGGCCTTCGGCCCACCGGGTCCACGCCGACCAGCGATCCGCGCACATTAACACTATCCTACACCCCTAGGGACAATTCTTTTTACATTTACGAAGCCAATTAACCTACAAAGCTGCATGTCTTTTCAAAGCTGAAACCGAAGATCACAGAGAAAACCTACGCAGGTCACGGGGAGAACTTGCAAACTCCGTACAGACAGCAGCAGTAGTCAGGATCGAACCTGGGTCACCAGCGCTGCATTCGCTGTAAGGCAGCAACTCTACCGCTGCGCCACTGTGACTGTCCAGTGAGATGTCCAGTGAAATGACTGAAAAGGTTTGAGCATTCAGGGTACACTTGCAAACACGTGTTTAACGGTTCAATGGTACTTTATTGTCACATGTACTTAGGTACAGTGAAATTTCTTATTTGCAAACAGTTCAGCAAAAACCCTTCTATACATTGACCCAATCATAACAAGGTACAAGAGTGTAGGAATAGTACATTACACTGAGCAAGCAGAAGCCTCCACGTGGGCTTCCCGGGCAATGCTGATGACAGAAACTGTGCCACAGTGACTGACTGAAGTAGCCAATTCTGCAACCACCGGCCGTCAACCATCACTGACCGCCCGGAAAGACGTGATATAGAAGATGGCCGGACACGAGGAAGAAGTGTATGAGTGTCACCATGTTTCCGCCACTTTCTTATATCCTCCAAGTCCAAAGTTGTTCAAAATGTTAGAGTATTAACTTGGCCAGAAAGGCCCATTGTCCTGGTGGCGGTAGTGGGTTGGTTGTAGTGGTCGGCCTGGCCAGACAATATTGTCGATGTCCTCCACTGCTGCTCCGCCGTTCCGAGCCACTGCAGGCTGCGGCCTCTTAGATACTCAAATCAAACAAAATATGACACACGCTTCCTGCCAGTATCTCTTCCCATTTTACACTTGTCTCATTTGTAAGGTAGTCATACACACCAAAATAGAACAATTAAATTCTTACTTGCCGTAGCATTACAGAGGTCTGTAGACAGAGGTCTGTACTTGACAGAACAAAACAAAAGTTCAATAAATGAATAACCTGATATTAGTGCAAAACAAAACAAAAGGCCAAAGTCCGTAATGCAGCCAAGACTGTTCATAGTTCAGTTTAATTGGTGTTTATATTGTTCAATAGCCTGATGGTCGCTGGGAAGAACCTGCTCCTGAACCTGGAGGTCCTCGTTTTCAGACTTCTGTACCACATTTCCAGTGGCAGAAGTGAAATGAGAGCTTGGTCGGTGTGGTGTGAGTCCTTGATGATGTTGGCTGCCTTTTTGAGGCAGGGCTTCCTATAGATCCCTTCAAAGGTGGAGAAGTCTGTACCTGTGAAAGACCAGGCAGTGTTCACCACTTATTGCAATCTTCTTTGTTGTTGGGCTTTTGAGTTTAGGCAGTCGGGAAAATAACATAAGGAATAATAAACATGTCCAGCAATAATGCACCACTTTCATAACAGTGGTTATGGACCTCCCAGAAACCGGCCTCAAGCATTTAAATCAGCATGTAGCAGTATCTTGATTAGTACATGTGTCAGAGGTTATGGGGAGAAGGCAGGGAGAATGGGGTTAGGAGGAAGAGATAGATCAACCAGGATTGAATGGTGGAGGAGACTTGATAGGCCGATTGGCCTAACTCTGCTCTTATCACTTATGACCTTATGATCCTTTGGGCAGAACACTTCATCCTTCTAAGACTTGGGATAGATAATTTCAGCCACCTCTGTGGTCTTATCTATGGCACTTATCAGAGAAAGGGACATATGAGTTACTTTAGGGGGGATTTTTCCACTCGGTTTGCCATCCTATTAAATGTGACTGTCAATTCTGGACATTTAGTTTAATTCATTCTATAGTATCAGTGCTGCCTCTGTCGATTCTCATGGCTTATCCTGGCCTGGTGTCATCTGCATTGCGTTTCTGAATCAGATGATAGATTCCAAGATGTGGTCCACCCATCCTGACACCTCCATTCAATCCGTCTAGGCCTTAGTGATTTCCTGGTTGCCAAACACCTTAACACTCCCTCCCATTCCCACAATGATCTTTCTGCCCTGGGCCCCCTCCACCGTCAGTGAGACCCAATGCAAATTGGAAGAACAGCACCTCATACTTCACCTGGGCAGCTACAACCCAGCGGCATGAATATTGACTTCTCCAACTTCAAGTAACCCTTGCTTTTGCTCTCTCTCCATCCCTCCCCCATCCTAGTTCTCCGACTAGTTTCACAGTCCTCCTGATTCAATTTACTGATTGTAGTCCTCCTTGTCACCTTCCCCTCAGCGAACAATGATTAATTCTACATTTTCCTTCACCTTTGACCCTTGTTTTCACACCTTACCTTTCCATATCTCTAAGTCTCCCTCTCCCCGACCCTTAGTCTGAAGAGGTGCCTCAACCCAAAATAGATAGATAGATATAATAGATAGATATAATTTATTGCCACACAACCAGGGTCGGTGGAAATTTGGATTGTCAGCAGCAGTACAATAATAAAGAACACACAACCACAATAAAACTGTAATACAAACATCCACCACAGCATTCATCACTGTGGTGGAAGGCACAAAATTTGGCCAGTCCTCCTCCTTTTCCCCCCCCGTGGACAGGACCAGAGTCCAAAGTCAGTCCAGGATTGGCTCTTCCTCACCGGAGACCGCGGCTTTAAGATGGTGTAAGCCGATCGGTCAAGATTTAAAGTCTCCGCCGCAGCCAGAAGCACCGTAGACTGCAGGGCCGGCGGTCGAAGCTCCCCTCCAGGGGTGATGGTGAGTCCATGCCGGACCCACGGTAGAAGTTGGCCGCGGGCCGGCAGTGATGGCTTCTTCTTCCCCCGGGTCCCCCACGAGGGATCCCGGGCTGTAGACGCCGCACCAGCTGGAGCTCTGCAGACCGCGGCTTCAGGCTGCGGCTTCATGTCACCCATTCCTTCCCTGCTGCCTGTCCCGCTGAGTTACTCCAGCATTTTGTGTCTATCCTCTAACAAGTCCCCTGGTCGTTGGTTATTGTTACCAACCCTTCTGCTAATTTCTTATCCAGACCCAAGATTTACATGGAATTCTCATGGCTTGGAGCTTTATTAATAGCCTTTCATGTGGAATTTTAGCAAACTACTTCTCAAAGTGTAAATAGATATTTTGGTTAGTGGCTTCATCAAAGCTAATTTTCTTTGCGGTAGCTGGAGCAAGTGCTGATGTGCTTTGGTGCTCAGCCACACAGGGTGCGCGCCATTTTACATTTTTTTCCTTTCTCTCTTGAAGATAAACTTACAAAGCTACAAAATCAAAATTAAAAGATTTTTAAAAAATCACTTGAAAGGAATATCGATTGACAGCAAATAGCAGCTGCTAACAAGTCGATGATGGAACCAGCAATGATTATATTACCAAGTAGTGTTAACATTTCACAGATCAAGGCCTTGATAGTTCATCACTTACATTTCTTTGCCAGCACCATCCAGGAATCTCTGTGTAAAAAACTTGCCATGAACACCTCATTGTCAATCTCTTGATAACAAAACAGACATGAATGATTAGCGGACAATGAATGCTCACTAAAGTAATAGGATACCCGGACAGGGCATCGAGGGACGAGAAGCCGAAGTGAAGAAGTGGAAGCCAAGATACCCAACGGAAACGACGCCGAAAAGCCAAGTAACTGAACGGAAACAACGCGTCCGTTAGGTTATTTGGCTTTTCGCCGTTGCGTCCATTCGGTTATTTGGCTTTTCGCTGTTGTGTCCGTTCGGTTATTTGGCTTTTTGGCATCATTTCCGTTCAGTATCTTGGCATCCACTTCTTTGCTTCGGCGTCTTGTCCTTCGAAGCCCCGTCTGCACACAAGTAACAGTGTTTTATGCTGATTGTTGTCAATGTTTTTGTGATTTGTGAAAACAGTGCACGGGAAAAAATTCTGAATTGCTGTGTGGTTTTTCCTCAAAAAAGTTATGATACCCTGCTGACGGAAATTGTCTGGGCTGCAATGAAAATATCGCATTGTAGCCTGTTCCTCATTTATCAATCATGGGGTTAATCTGGGTTGAACCTGGTGGTGTGTGGGACTAATCAGAGTACCAGAGTAAGAGCAGAGCATTGTAAAACCAAGAATGGTTGAGAAATAAACTTCAATTATGGCCATTAAGTCATTTGAATTATTTTCACAAACATCAGATACTTCTGCAGATGGCCATTCAAATCACACCTTCCGATCTGCCAAGCGACTGATAATTTCTCTTTGATATTTTGAAGAAAAATAAGCAGAACTGCAAAATATGACTCCAAAACTATCAGTAGAAATATAACAGACTCCAATGGATAGAGTCTGATTTGATTTATTAACTGCTCATGAGCAGCAGTTTTTATTGAGGATCAAAATTCTTGATATTGGTTAGTCTGCTGTTCCACGGGAAGGAAGGAATCCAATTCCCAAATCATGTCCCAAAGCTTTCAAACGAGAGCCAAGTCTGAAGAGAACACTTGATAAAGAATTGTGCTTGTAGTGGTTAGTAGTTACCACCAACATGTGGTTTGAATAGATTACAAGTGGGCAGGAGTCGGATTTTATCTTGCACTAAATGATATACTCGTTATCTTGTATCTTTACAGTGTGGAGAGTTTGGTTGTAATCATCTATAGTCTTTTCAGTGACAGGGTAGTATGCACTAAAAAATTTTTCACTGTACGTGTGATAATAATAAATTAAACTAAATTAAAAAGCAAGCTATCTTCTCAGCAGAAAACAAGCACAAGAGGTCCTTCAGTTGCTCAGCTTGATGAACTAAATGGTTCCTGATAAGTGGGTTCTACTTGCGAAGTGTTTAATCAAAGGGTATTTCTGTAAAACATGTTGCAGTGCATGTATAGGAGTGTACAAATGAGTAGATAACAAATGACTAGCAATGGACTACTTTAACAATTAGCTCCCAAAGCCAGCAAAGTCCGAGCAAGGATAGTCTGAGGGTCACCAATGAGGTAGATAGTAGTTCAGGACTGCTCTCTGATTGTGGTAGGATGGTTCAGTTGCAGCTGGGACGGATGGACACACACACGCACGCACGCACGCACATATATATATATATATATATATACATACACACACACACACACACACACACACACACACACACACATACACACACACACACGCACACACACACACACACACACACATACACACACACACACACACATATGTATATATATATATATATATATATATACACACATATATATACACACATATATGCTATATACAGTATCCCTTCTCAGGTAAGGAGATCAAAACTGCATTCATTCCTCCAGGCATTATATTACCAAATATCTGTATAATTGTAATAGTATAGTCTTGCTCCTTTAATCCAAGTGTCTTAAAATGTCCATCAATTGTACAATTTGTTTTCTCAACTGTTGAATTCAGTTATGTGTTTGCTCTTTGCACACCAACATTTCCCAATCTACACAAAACTGCCTTTCTACGAGTCCCCCAAAAGTAGATAACTTCACATTTATTCGCATTATAGCACATCTGGCTTTTATTTTCTCTTCTAACAGTTATACCTTAAAAAAAATCCAGTAGGTCTGTCAAATGTGATTTCTCATTCATAAGTCTATGTTAACTGTATTTCATCCGACTGACATGTTCTATGATTTTTTTAAATTACATCCTTTATAATGGACTCCAGTATTTTCATTACTCATAGAATTTGGAAACAGGCCTTTCGGCCTAACTAACCCACATCAGCCAACATGTCCCATCTACACTAGTCCCACCTGCTTGTGTTTGGCCCATATCCCTCTAAACCTGTCCTATCCATGCTAGGTTAACTGGTCTTAGGTTTGTTGTTCATTCTCTCACTCATCTTTAGATAGTGAAGTTGCATATGTCAACCCCAGGAACTGTTCCATAGCTAATAGAATTTTGGAAGATAATAGCCAACATATACATTATCTAGGTAGACACAAAATGTTGGAGTAACTCAGACTGAAGAAGGGTTTTGACCCAAAACATCACCCATTCCTTCTCTCCAGGGATGTTGCCTGTTCCACTGAGTTACTCTAGCATTTTGTGTCCATTGTGGCGGCTCCTAAGGGTCGTCCCATTATACTGCCGAAACCCTCGGCACAGGAGTGGTGCAGTCCGGAGGCGGTCCTTAGCCGGAGGGTATAAAAGGCAGGGTTTGGGTGCCATCTTTCCCTGGTTTCGTCTTCCCCTGAACCGGGAGGAAATAAAGTAAAGTGCTTCTCAAACTGCGGACTACTTGCCTCATTTTGAGACCCACGCACTACACCACCTTCGATTTAAACCAGCATCTGCAGTTCTTACCTGCACATATAGATTCTCTACATGGCTACCTCTTTCAGCAACCTCTCAGATGTAGATTACCTGTCTATGGGGATTTATTGGCTTTCAATGGTATTCATTTCTCCACCACCATTTGCCTTTAATTCCTCCATTTAACTGGAGTCTTGGAGACCTGGCATTTTTGGGACGTTACTTGCGTTCTCTACCATGAAGAGAGAACCAAAGTATTTATTTAATTTCTCTGTCATTTCCCTGTTCCTGACTGTAAAGGATCTAAATTTGTCTTCACCCATTTTGTTTATCTTATTACATACTTGTAGTGATAATTCCAGGATTTACCCCTTAGTCTGAATACTTTAAATCCTTTATTTCACCATGGTGACCTTGATTCTCTGTCCTGCCCTAGGAAGTTCTCCCAGTACAATCACGGAGAAAACAAGTGCTCTAACAAAGGAATTAGTATATATTTATATGGTTGATACAGTGGGAGGTAACTTACAATGGGCAGTAATTCTAGACCAATAACTACAGTATCACATGCTTATATAGGTGGGGACAATCTTTCCACCCAATTACAATTATACACAGTATAATACATCTTAGCCAATCACAATGGCATCGAACATCACATGATGTCACAGTAAAAATGCGAAACTTAACTTCAATAATCCACGAGATATCCCCTAATCTCCAGGAGACAGAATACTTAACCCTCATTCCTGGAGTATCCCCAGTTCTGCATATTCTCATTCCTCCCTTTTATCATTCCATGATAACTCCCCATGTTCCTACCTATTTCTATCCTTCCCAGTCGTTCAAACTCTTCCTGCACCCTATCGACATACTCAGTCTTTCTTCATTACATACTTCATCCTGTCTCACCAATAACATTCTCGGAGCACCTATGCCTTCCAGTGCTGTCTGCATTCTCCCCAATACACATTTTACAACTTCTAATCCTACAAAAATGCAAATAATCGCAATAGCTAGGTACATAGCCATGTTGATTAGCTAGTCTGACCAGCCTCTGAGGCCCTAATTACCCCAGTCACTTGCTTCTTTCATGTTATCCAACTGTTTGCTTTTTAGCACCGCCACTCAATGTTATCATGGCTGATCATCTACAATCAGTACCCCATCCCTGCCTCTAGCGTGTCCAAACTCTTAACAATCCTATAATTTTCAATAAGATTTCCTCTCATCCTTCCAAACTCCATAGTATACAAGCCCAGCTCTCCAAAACTGCACACAATACTCCAAGTGTGGTCTCATTAGGGCCCGTTACAACTGCAGAAGGACCTCTTTGCTCCTAAACTCAAATCCTCTAGCAATGAAGGCCAACATGCCATTAGCTTTCTTTACTGCCTGCTGTGCCTGCATGCTTACTTTCAGTGACTGATGTACAAGCACACCCATGTCTCGTTGCACCTCCCCTTTTCCTAATCTGACACCATTCAGATAATAATCTGCCTTCCTGTTCTTGCCACCAAAGTGAATAACCTCACATTTATCTACATTATACTGTATCTGCCTTGCATCTGCCCATTCACCCAACCTATTCAAGTCCCCCTGTTTTCGCATAGCATCCTCCTCACAGTTCACACTGCCACCCAGCTTTGTGTCATCTGCAAATCTGCTAATGTTACTTGTAATTCCTTCATCTATATAGGCACGGGACTTTTACTCCTTTTGACATGCATAATCAAATTTACAAGGAGCATAGTAACAAGGCAATACTCCATAATTATGATTCTCCTTCCTTGCTATCGCCATCACATTGCAGTGCATCTCCATCACATAGGTGATAGATTACATCGGCATACACTGTTTTTCGCAGACCCGATGGCTATCAATGTCCCAAGATAGGCGAACAACAGCGGTATGTCCATCGTGATGTATCCTAGAAAGGTTTTCTTGAAAGAAAGAAGTGGTTAGCTTTTTATGTCTTAGGCACCATACTGACAATCTTATAGTGGTGAAAGTGAACCCACGCGTCCCTCCCCTCCACCTTAGCTGTGGTAGGGGTTGTTAGAAGGACCTTTTAAGGTCCTTCCCACTGAATGTCCAGTCTCTTCCTCATCCAATTCTTGATCATTACATAAGTACCAGGTTCAATTTTAGACATAGTGGTTAGAGTGTATATCACTCAATGCCCTGGTTAACAATAAAATATAGTTAGTCATTTCCATTGTCATGTGATGAAAGGTAACAGCCTTTGTAATATTCTGGCTCCATGTGGTTCTGTGTGGACGGCCATATACAATCTCTGTTGGACTCAACCGAGCCTTCCCTGCTGGGGTGGTGCACATCTGGAATAGTGCCCAGGGAGTAGTTTAAGCCAATTGGTCCCTGCTTCAGTCTGTAATTTGGCGAGTTTGTTTTTCAATGTTTGATTGGCTCGTTCAAAGAGTCCAGCAGCCTGTGGTCGATAGACACAATGTAATTGCTGTTGGGTGCCCATCTGAACGCAAGATTCTTTGGTCCATATACTCCATCCATTTACATCTAGTTGCGCTATTAATTCATCTCTCTTATTACAGATATTTCACACATCTCAGCACCTAGAGGTCTATGGAAGTATTCGGGCTCTTCCTGCCCTCTTCAGAGATCAACCTTAAATGCAACTGGAAGCTCTTTAAGAAACTCTAGCACTACGTAACATGCCTGTTAACCCTATAGAGCTTCTAGCATTTAATTTGCTTAGGTCCGTGAACAGCACAACATCATCTAACTATATTCTGCTCATAGTTACCATCTCAGGCTAAATGGTAAGACTGCAGGCATGTGGAGCTCTAAGTGGTGCACATGCACATGGACAAAATTATCATTTCCTTATTATTTTTCAAGCAGACAGACATGTTTTTCTCAGCCTCCTCATTATGATTACCGTATCCTCTTCACTAGATGTCAGTGAAAATTCAACCTTAGCATACGAGTAAGTTTAGTTCTCTTATAATTGCAGGAAATTGCTTTTGGCTTACAGTACAAAGTGTGTATTTAATTTCTTTTGTGGAACAGCCATCAGGCAATTCTACAGATGTTGGTTGTATGGCATTAAATTCTGTTTGTAATTTTAATCATTATTTCACTTCGATATATCCACGTTAAATTAAAATCAGCATGTCAGCATTATTCATCCTTTCTATGTATATTCAACTTTCTAACTGAATATCGACTTTGATATTAATCATATCTTGCCAGTTTCATGAATAAAGTATAAATTGATTGTCTACTATAGAAATGATGAGTGAATGCCAACTTGCTTCCAACGTTTCCATTCAATCAAAATCCCCTAGTATTAATGAAGTTAGAGCCCCTCAATAGTACTGTAATGTTGAATTTGATAGCTTATAGTCATAGAAACTTACAGTGAGGAAACAGGCCCTTCGGCTCAACTTGCCTATATTGGCCATCATGTCCCATCTACACTAGCCCCACCTGCCTGCGTTCGGCCCATATCCCTCTAAACCAATCCTATCCACATATCTGTCTAAAGGTTTCTTAAACATTGCAATGTTTCATGATCATATATGATCAGCCATGAGCATAATGATCAGGCATGATCATATTGAATGGCGGTGCAGGCTCGAAGGGCCGCATGGCCTACTCCTGCACCTATTTTCTATGTTTCTAAGTTTCTATGTAATAGTACCTGCCTCAACTACCTCCTCCAGCAGCTCGTGCCGTACACCTACCCCCCTTTGAGTTACCATTCAGGTTCATATTAAATCTTTCCCCCCCTTACCTTAAACCTATGTCTTCCTTCTGTAGAAATTGATAGATAACACTAAATGCTTAAACAGCAGATATTTTATTAGTTCAATGGCAGTGCATACAAAAGTGTGTCAAAATAATTCTAATGAATATTTAGCAAGTAGAAGATTTTACAATAGATGTTCAGTAGATTTTAGATCGGAAATGGCTGCCAAGTATTTCAGAACATCACACAGCAGCAAACGTAATGGACCGACATGTTGGTCGCTGTGGGCAAGTTGGGCTGAAGGTCCTGCTTCCACTCTGTATGACTCTATGACTCTATGATAGGATGAATCCAGGATTGTCGTAAGCTGTTGATGAAGCTATCTGCTTGAAAGATTATTGGGGACAGTAAGAGGGAGAATCCAGAGACAGGGCAACTGAGAACCCCTTTGACGGTCACTGGTAAAATATGGACAGTCTCACTTTGCGGTGATTGCACGATTAGGGGAAGCTTGTTTGAGAACCTTTTTACCTCCTTTATCATCTCCATTTCACCATGGTCCCCCTGCAATGCAGCAAACACCTGCCAATTTATAATGCAATATGTTGAGCATCCAACATATTGAGAAGGGTGATCTTCTGCTTTGTAGATGCAGTCCTGCAAGTTGTAGCTCTTTACCGAGTCTTCTCTCCTCTGCAGCTGCAGGTCTGTGAGGATCAGGTTTCTTACTCAGATACACAGACGATAGCGTGGTTGCTGATGTTCCTGTTCCTGCTGCCACAGATCATCTTGGTCTTCATCTGATATTCAAACATTCACCCACACCGATAGACTGGTCATAGCTAAAAAAATGACAAATCCCACCTACAAACCACAATACTGTCTGAATGTACTGTCACCAAAGCTATTCTTACAAATAAGCAAGAGAAACATGACAAATGGGCATGTTTCTCTATCCGGTGATTTTATCAATTGCTTTTGTGTTCTTAGAAATTGCAATTCAGTTTTTTTTTAATTGCTTTTGTATTCTCACCTTGATTTCACTCGTGAGATGCAAGAAGTGGTGCAGCGGTAGAGTTGCTGCCTCACAACGCCAGAGACCAGGGTTCGATCCTAACTAAGGGTGCTGTCTAATCGGAGTTTGCACGTTCTCCCTGTGACTGCATGGATTTTCTCCGGGTGCTCCGGTTCCCTCCCACATACCAAATACGCGAGTGTTTGTAGGTTAATTGGCTTCAGTGAATTGCTGCTGGTGTATAGGGAGTAGATGAGAAAGTGGGATAACATATAACTGGTGTGAGGGTGATTGATGGTCAGCGTGTACTGGAGGTCCTATTTCCACGCTGTATCCCTAAACTAAATTAAGTCTGGGAGCTGTATAAACCCACAATTAACGCTATCATTCATTGTTAACATACAATTACAAACACAATTATTCATATTATTACTGCAATTGAGTAATTAACATTGACTATCTAAAAGGGCTGGACACATAAACTAGAATTTGATAGAAAACAGAATATAGGTGCAGGAGTAGGACATTTGGCCCTTCTAGCCAGCACCGCCATTCAATATGATCATGGCTGATCATCCGAAATTAGTACCCCATTCCGGCTTTTACCCCATATTCCTTGATTCCCTTAACCCTAAGAGCTAAATCTAACTCACTCTTGAAAACTACATATTTACATTTATATATGGAAGATAGTGTGGCTAGGTCAATGTCCAACTGGACTTTATAAACTCCACCATCAATAGTGTCACCTCCCTCAAACAGGTGACCATATACCCGAATCAGAAGCCATGGATGAACAGCGAGGTCAGGCTACTGCTGAAAGCACGGGACACCGCTTTCAGGTCAGGCGATGCTCGAGCCTACAGTTCATCCAGGGCTAACCTGAAGAGGGGCATCAGGAAGGCCAAGCACTGCCATAAGCTCAGGATTGAGGAGCACTTCAACAACAACTCCGACCCCCGACGCATGTGGCAAGGCATCCAGGCCATCACGGACTACAGACCCTCCAACATCACCCCCACATCCAGCGACGCCTCCTTCCTTGAGGAGCTTAATCACTTCTATGGCCGCTTCGACAGGGACAATCTAGAGACAGCCATCAAGGCTGTGCTACCTGCCGATCACCAACCCCTCACACTCACCCCCTACGACGTGTACGTGGCACTGAGTAGGACTAATGCACGTAAGGCTGCTGGCCCTGACGGCATCCCCGGGCGCATGCTCAGGGCCTGTGCTGCGCAGCTGACAGACGTCTGGACTGACATCTTCAACCTGTCACTTGCCCAAGCAGTTGTCCCCACTTGCCTTAAAGCCACCTCCATCGTGCCAGTGCCACTCCACTGCGGCAAGCCTCAACGACTTCCGCCCAGTTGCACTTACCCCCATCATCACCAAGTGCTTCGAGAGGCTGGTCCTGGCACACCTCAAAAGCTGCCTACCCCCCACACTGGATCCCTATCAGTTTGCCTACCGCAAGAACAGGAGTACGGAGGATGCCATCTCAACGGCACTTCACTCCGCCCTCTCCCACCTCGACAACAGAGACACTTACGTAAGAATGCTGTTCATCGATTACAGCTCAGCATTCAACACCATTATACCATCAAAACTGATCACCAAACTCGGTAACCTGGGCATCGACCCCTCCCTCTGCAACTGGATACTGGACTTTCTAACCAACAGACCCCAGTCTGTGAGGTTAGACAAGCACACCTCTTCAACCCTCACCCTGAACACCGGCGTTCCACAGGGCTGTGTGCTGAGCCCCCTCCTCTACTCCCTCTTCACCTATGACTGCACACCTGTACATGGTACTAACACCATAATCAAGTATGCAGATGATACAACGGTGATTGGCCTCATCAGCAACAACGATGAGCTGGCCTACAGGGAGGAGGTCCAGCACTTAGCAGCATGGTGCGCTGACAACAACCTGGCCCTTAACTCCAAGAAGACCAAGGAGCTCATTGTAGACTTCAGGAAGTCCAGAGGCGGCACGCACACCCCCATCCACATCAACGGGACGGAGGTGGAACGTGTTTCTAGCTTCAGGTTCCTGGGAGTCAACATCTCCGATGACCTCTCTTGGACCCACAATACCTCTACTCTGATCAAGAAGGCTCATCAGCGTCTCTTCTTCCTGAGGAGACTGAAGAAGGTCCATCTGTCTCCTCAGATCCTGGTGAACTTCTACCGCTGCACCATCGAGAGCATCCTTACCAACTGCATCACAGTATGGTATGGCAACTGCTCTGTCTCCGACCGGAAGGCATTGCAGAGGGTGGTGAAAATTGCCCAACGCATCACCGGTTCCTCGCTCCCCTCCATTGAGTCTGTCCAAAGCAAGCGTTGTCTGCGGAGGGCGCTCAGCATCGCCAAGGACTGCTCTCACCCCAACCATGGACTGTTTACCCTCCTACCATCCGGGAGGCGCTACAGGTCTCTCCGTTGCCGAACCAGCAGGTCGAGGAACAGCTTCTTTCCGGCGGCTGTCACTCTACTCAACAACGTACCTCGGTGACTGCCAATCACCACCCCCCCCCCCCCCCCGGACACTTATTATTATTTATTCAAATCGTTTGCTATGTCGCTCTTCCAGGGAGATGCTAAATACATTTCGTTGTCTCTGTACTGTACACTGACAATGACAATTAAAATTGAATCTGAATCTGAATCTGAATCTGAACTGCTCACAAAGCCAAAGGTCAATCCTGCCCTGTAAAATTCAGCTCTTTGTATTATATCAAAGAAATTAGCTGGTTTACGTATCCATATACTTTCTACTGCTGCGGACTAATTAATTACTGCCAACTTTTGGAAAATAGCAATAAATTATCAATGGTATTATAGCATGTGTCGCTCACCATTGACTGACTAAGTCGACAGTGGAAATGTGTTGTAGGTTGCAGTAACTAGATGTCAAGTGAAAATCAGTAAGCGATATCTTCAGTGATGGGCATGAGTTTTTTGTTTTTGCTAATATACCGAGCTCTGGGTTATGTAAACTCACCATACTTTGGCAGATTTTACTCTGTATACCAGCCCTCCAAAGCCGTCAGCATTTCCAAAGACTTCAGTTTAAAAATCTCTCACAGGCAAACAGCCAAGTGCTGGGAGGTCCCAAAGTAAAGATTATTTACAGAAATGATATACATGTGTCTTCCACATGGCGCGACCACCTTATCTTTAGAAATCCACCCGGAGATGCCTTCATGATATCCTATTAATAAAGTTCAAACCGGGCAGTCTGAAGAAAGGTCTCAACCTGCATCGCCACCTATTCCTTTTCTCCAGGAATGTTGCCTGACCCGTTGAGCTACTCCAGTATTTCGTGTCTATCTTCAGTTTAAACCAGCATCTGCAGTTCCTTCCAACACCAAAAGGATGTTGGATTTAAATATAATATTGACGTTTCCCTCATCTCCAAATGAGTCTGCCTATGCATTACAGAAGCAATGGTAAAGACACAGGTATTGGATTGAGTTCCACAATGTGGAATATTTAATTCTCTTGCCTGACCTTGTCCTACTCTTTCCGCCCTTCTGCTGTATCTCACTGGCTGAAAAATGTCAGAGGAACTGGTGAAAGGTTCAACGTAAACCTATCAAAGGGTCTTTGGCTGGACTTAAAACATATTGTTGAAACTTGAGAGAGATATGTGAGGTGTGCACGCAATGCGTGTAATTGAAAAGGAAGGGAAAACTTCCATTAGCTGAACAGAAGGCTGAACATGAAGGTCTAAATGGTTTACTGCTGAACTGATGTAATGCTCCTGGATAATAGCCCAAATTCAGATGGTATCAGTTTAACCCATTTAATTTGCAGTCAGTGCTTAAAGCTCGACTGCTCTGTATGTGGCTGCCATGTGGCTTGTCTTTTCTCATTTGGTTCTTCATTTTTCTTAGCATGCAGGCTGCCAAGTCGGTAAGGAATCAACAATGAAGTGCATAAGGTAAGATTTTTGATTCATATAATAAGACTTGACAGCTCCTTATGTCTAATGAAGAACACAAACAAAAAAAAAATTCAATGAAAAAAACCCCATTCCGAGCATGTCAAATATCTGACAATTCAATGGCTGAGAACTTGAGAGAAGACCTTCTGTTCAATTCCTGCTGTTGTTTATTCAGGGTGTGCTTCCTTCTGAAGGGGCTAAAGTAAGTTTGCTTTTAAGAGTGCAAGAACAGAGTACAGAACTCACATGACTGCACCGTTACCAGCATGTTGCATGCAAACGGCAGCAATTATTAGTCATGAAAGTTAATTCTGCCTCATGCTATCGTCAAAAGGGAAATTCTCGGGAAATAGCTACATAGCTCGTCGATCAGTTATGTTCTGAATATTTGTCTTAACTTGAATTAGTGCCATCGTACTTGTTGAAGTATAAAACTAATTTACAATTTTGATTAACAAGTAAACTCAGAAACTATAATCAAGGTTCATAAGGGGTTCTTAAACCCCTCAAATTCTTAAGGGGTTGGACAGGCTAGATGCAGGAAGATTGTTCCCGATGTTGGGGAAGTCCAGAACAAGGGGTCAGAGTTTAAGGCTAAAGGGGAAATCTTTTAGGACTGAGATGAGAAAAACATTTTTTACACAGAGAGTGGTGAATCTGTGGAATTCTCTGCCACAGAATGTAGTTGAGGCCAGTTCATTGGCTATATTTAAGAGGGAGTTAGATGTGGCCCTTGTGGCTAAAGGGATCAGGGGGTATGGAGAGAAGGCAGGTACAGGACACTGAGTTGGATGATCAGCCATGATCATATTGACTGGCGGTGCAGGCTCAAAGGGCCGAATGGCCTACTCCTGTGCCTATTTTCTATGTTTCTATGTTTCTATAATTCAGATAGAGCACGTGCTGGATTTCTAAACACCTTTCACGAACCACAGGGAGAAATAATAACAAAACCACCACTCCAATGTTTCATCACTCCTATTTGTATGGTTATTTTAGACTTTACATGGAACATGGAAATAGGCACTTCAGCCCACTGACTCTGCACCAACCAGCGATCACCCCATACACTAAATCTATCCTACATGTGAGGGGCACTTTACAATTTTATAGAGGCCTGATCATTGACATAGAGCATAGAACAGAATAGCACAGGGACTGGCCCTTCAGCCCATCATGCGCCGACAATGAAGCCAAACTAAACTAATACATTGTGCTGCACGTGGACTGTATCTCTCTACAGGTATTCCATCCCTGGTCCTATATCGACAACATCTCTCAGGGAAGTTCTGTGTATGAAATGATTGATCTCCAACCATTACCTTTTGATCAAGGATCATTGATCTGAAATATTAGCTGTTATTTTCTCTCCAGATACTACCTGATCTGATGACTATGTCACTACATTTTCTTGTTACTTCAGATTTCCAACATCTGCTGTTTAAAAAAAAAAAAAATATTAAGAATCCATCATCCTCTCTATGTAACTCTCTAAACTCCAATTTTCCTGTCAGCCTAGTTTAGTTTAGTTCCGTTTAGAGATACAACTCAGAAACAGGCCCTTCGGCCTACCAAGTCCGTGCTAACCAACGATCCTGGTACACTAGCACTAGGGACAATTTACAATTCTTATCAAAGCCAATTAACCTGCAAACCTGTGCATCTCTGGAGTGTGGGAGGAAACCGGTGCACCCGGAGAAAACCCACACGGTCTCAGGGAGAACATACAAACACTGTACCGACAGCACCCGTAGTCAGGATCGAACCCGGGTCTCTGGAACTGTTAGGCAGCAACTCTACCGCTGCACCACTGTGATGCCCCCAAGTGTGAACAACTTCCAGGTTAAGATGTTTATGACATAATTGAATATCTGCAAGACCATTTGGAAATCAATATTGTCTCAGGATTAGGAAATAATTAACATGAAAGGATTGACACTGCCCATGACGAGTACAGTTCTAACAAATTAAACAATTGTACTTTGCAGCGACTTGTTGTTGGACTAATGAGCAGTGAAATGTACCCTTTGTCTAACGCCATTTGAAATTATGATGTGATGGCTGCCTATATTTATCTCTTCCAAGAAAATTAAAGGGGAAGTCTCAATCTCGATTTCTTGGAACAGGTGCAGGAGGCACAATGATAATCAGAATAGACTTGGGGCTGTTCAGAAATTAATGATATGCAAATCGAAACACAATGCAGCGTCTATTTGGCTTAAAAAAGTGCCCACTGTTTATCTGAGCAACGATTTCATATCAGCCGTTGAACCTACAAAATAAATGCTCATTGATTCACAACATGCTTTCTGCCGCTTTGCACATGTTCTTCCCTTGCAGTTTTGCATTACCAGACATATGACTTCAGTGGCATAAAATAAACCCATCAGCTGCGATCATCCCTGTCTGTATCTGTGGTTGGTGTCTCTTGCCTTTGTTTTAAATGTTTTCAAGCATTAGAGCAGGGCGGTTGTAGGTAATGATTAACGGAACTACAATGACTGCATTTGGTTGATGTACTGGTCTCATGCACAAGGCTGATAGTCTTACAAAATTGTGTGCTGTATGCTGATAAGTACATGATAACACTTTCCTGAGCTTGTTTGATCTCTTATACTTATACGTGCAGTCTTGCCAAGAAATTGGCCCCATTTGTGCCTTTTTTTTTAAAGCTGCAGTGAGTTAAATTTGATCATTGGAAAATGGACAAGCACTTCTGAACGTTTGCCTCGTGTGAAGTCATAGGTTCATGTTCATAAGTGATAGGATCAGAGTCTACTCCACCATTCAATCATGGCTGATCTATCTTTCCCTCTGAACCCCATTCTCCCACCTTCTCCCCATAACCCCTGACATCTGTACTAATCAAGAATCTATCTATCTCTTAAACATATCTATGACTTAGCCTCCACAGCTTTCTGTGGCAATGAATTTCACAGATTCACCACCCTCTGACTAAAGAAATTCTTCCACATCGCCTTCCTAAATAAAATTATAAATGGTTGCTTTCCGAAAATTATAACTACTCTTAATTCAAATTCACACATGCACTGACTTCACAGCCCAACACCTGGACTTCCATCTGTATATATGTATATAGCGCCGCAGAATTTGTGCACCTATCCCCCCCCCCTTCTCCCTTCTGTTTTTTGTTTTTCTGTTTCTTGTTTTTTTGTACTAAATTATATGTATGCACTGAGTACGAGCAGCTTTCAATTTCACTGTACATGTATAGTGACAATAAATGGCATATCTATATCTATCTATATCTATATCTATCTATATCTATATCTATCTATATCTAAAGGAACGTCTAAGTCACATGGCTAATGGGAACATCCATTGCAAAATTGTCAGTCGGGCGGCACAATGGCATAGCTAATGTAACTTCTACCTCTTCAAACCTGATCTCCAATTCTGTCGTTGTAGAGTTTGCACATTCTTCCTGTGATGTTGTGGGTTTCCTCCGGGTGCTCTGTTTCCTCCCACATCCGAAAGATAAGACCTTGGTAGGTTCATTGGCCATTTCAACTACTGCTAGTTTGTAATTTGTTCATAGAATCTATGGGAAAGTTTACGGGAATGTGAGGAGGATAAAATATAGTAGGTTTAGGATTACTATAGATGGGTGCATGGAGATTAATGAGGACTTGGTATAGCGAAGTGCCTGCTTCTATGCTATTTGATTCTATAAAGCATCCAGGCGTACCAATGAAAATTGTGGATTAAATGTGTGGCCTGCATTTGAAACTCACAGAAAGACTAGGGGCCAACCATGCAGCAAGTCAGTAAAAAGATGTAAAATAACCCTTTCATCAATGTATTGCTTGTTGCACTGTGAGCATCGGTTTTTATTCCTCAGCATTTCTGGGTGTTCAGTAACTTACTATAACCCTTGTAGATAATTCACTGTCCAGGTTAATGTTGCAGTCCCTGTCCACATGATAAAGCCACGCTCTGCCATAACATGAACACACTCGCTTCACTATACTGGTTGAGGAAGGGGTGGGAGGTGGACTGTGTGGGGTGGCAGGACACGTTGCTCCTCCCGTGCAGCAGGTGGCGCTGCACAGGATAAGGGAGATGTTTTGTATATAGTTCTCTCCTGTGTGTGTGTGTGTGTGCGTGCGGCCATTTTGAGTAGTCTTGCTGCCAGCATTGGGTAAAGCATTAAGGACTTCTGTTCTAATTTAAAGACTCTCAAGTTTTGTGCAACTATGGGTCCCTCCTCAATCTTCCCTCACATCCAAGGCAGCTTTCTCTGAAAAAAAGGTCCCGATCGAAGACATCACCCAGTCCGAAGAAGGGTCCCGACCCGAAAAGTCACCTACCCATGTTCTACAGAGATGCTGCCTGACCCACTGAGTTGCTCCAGCGCTTTGTGTAAACCAGCTTCTGCAATTCCTTGTTCCTATAGCTTTTTCTACAACTGTTCCACAGCTGAACATAGAGAGTGTATATTTAAAGTTCTGACAGCCTTCCCATGCTTCATGGCAGGAACAAAATAACAGCCGTCAATAGAACCGGGCCTGTAAACGTACCCAACACGGCATAGATGCTTTTTTTGGTTATTTCCCACCATTTTAACCAGTCACCTGGCTCTGTGTTTTTACAAATAACAATGGCCATTTGATACACTAGAAGAACATGAATTCTAATTTATAGCTATCTGTGATGTCTCTCACTGAATTGATCATCAAGGATCACACATGAAGAACTAGCAAATAATTTGTGTAGGGTGGAACTTCAGATGCTGGTTTATATTAAAGGAAGCTAGACACAAAATGCTGGAGTAATTCCGGAGAAAAGGATTAGATGACATTTCGGGTCGAGACCCTTCTATAGACTGAGAGTCAGGTGTGATGGAAACCAGAGGCATGAAAAGGTACAGAACAAATCAGAGCCAGCACTGATGGTGAAGGAAAGGTGGCTGTGGAAGAGGTGATAATGGAAGGATATGAACAGTGAAACTTGCGAGGGTGGGAGAGGGACGGAGAGACTCATCGGTGCTGACTGATTTATTCTGTACCTTCCCATATCGCTAGGACCATTTGACACATCATGTCTACTCTGCCATTCAATCATTGTTGATCTATCTTTCCCTCTCAACGCCATTCTCCTGCCCTCTCCCCATAACCACTGACACCCATACTGATCAATATCTATGAACTTGTCCTCCACAACCGGCTGTGGCAAAGAATTCCACAGATTCACTACCTTCTGACTAAAGGTCATCTATCCGTCAGTCGTCATCGTAGCTTGTTATCAAATTACGTCTGATAATATGCTTGTGCAGCACATTGTGAAGTTAAAACCATTGTACAGACACAAGTTGCTGTTGGATGGGAAGTTTCTATGTCAATGGTTTTATGGACATGGGAACTGGAACCTCTACTGGAAATTTACAGATGCTAAATAGGGATCTACTTGCATTAATCTCCTGATAAGCGGAGAAAAATGGTGCAGCTGAAGGTTTAGTTTGGCTTCATTTAGTTTATTGGCACGTACATACCAATGTACATTGAAAAGCATTTTTGTTGCATGTTATTCAGTCAGCGGAAAGACTATGCGTGATCACAATCAAGCCGTCCACAGTGTACAGATACAGGATAAAGGGAATAACGTTGAGTTCAAGATAAAGTCCAGTAACATCCGATTAAAGATGGTCCGAGTGTCTCCAATGAGGTAGATGGCAGGTCAGGCCTACTCACTAGTTGCTGATTTGAGGGAAAGATTGGTGTCTTGGCACCAGGTTATGAGGTTCTCAATCTCCTTTCCATACTCTGTCTCATCATCCTCTGATATCCGGCCTAGCACGATGGTGTAATCTGCGAAATTGTAAATTAGTTGGATTTGCACTTGACTGCATGTTCCTGAGTGTATTAGGAGTATTATTTAGGATTGCATTTCGTTGTCTCTGTACTGTACACTGCACAATGACAATAAAGTTTGAATTTTTTTGAATCTGAGTAAAGAAAGTAACTGAGAACACATCCATTATGGGGCACTAGTATGATTATCGTAGAGGATGATTTAGGTCTGGTAGGCCAGGTTAGGCCAACCTAACCTATGATACGAATAATTGACTGCCGTACCCAAAGATATGAAAATAGAATATTTGGCGTATTGCATACAGTTCTGGTTGGCCCAGTAAAATAAAGTGTGGAGGCTTTGCAGAAGATGCAGAGGAGGTTTATCAGAGTGCTGCCTGGATTAGAGAGTTTCAGTTACAGGAAGAGGTTGGATAGACCTGGAATATTTTCTCTTGAATGTCGGAGGTTGGGGGGATTCTTTATAGAAATATATAAAATTATAAGAGGCATGGATTGGGTAGACATTCAGAACCTTTTTTTCCAAGAGTGTAAATGACTAACACTAGAGGGCATTGCTATACGGTGAGAGGGGGAAAATTTGCACAACATTTTTTAAAAGACAGTAGTGGGAGCCTGGAATGAAGTACTAGGGGTGGCAGTGGATGCAGTTACGATTGTGCCATTTAAGAGGCTTTTTGGCACATGGAAGTGCAGGTAATGGAGGGATATAGATCATATCCAGGCAGAGGAGATCTGTTCAACTTGGCATCATGTTCGCCACAAACATTGTGGGCTGAAGGGCCAGTTCCTGTGCTGTACTGTTCTATGTTCTAATAAATGGAAAATAATTTCTGACTTAATAATTTTATGTAAAAAAAAATTGTTCTTGAGCCTGCAACAACATTCTGCAGTACAAATTCCTTAACAATTAAATTGAAATATAAAGCTGGGGACTGGTTGCTATTGAAGCTTTTTTTTAATATTACTGGTGAAACATTTGCATTTGTTGCAGTCATTGCTGCTTACCTAGCTGGACTGGATGCAAATAAAGAGAGAAAATGAAAGAAGTCTTTTATTTTCTCTGCAAACTGAATGCAAATGTCGCAGAAACAGAAAGTCATCTTATCGCAGGCCAGGGAACATTCAAATGAAACTCTTTTTTTTTAAAATATGGTAGGGGGAGGGGGTGGGGGTGGGGGGGAGAGGTGGTGGGGGTGGTTCAGTTTGTATATTCTTAAAAAACAGGAACCGAAGAAGAAAGATGGGCGATATCGAAACCAGAACAAAAGGCAAAGTGCAGATCAGGGTGAAAGCATTTAATGGTAATTTTATTCTACATGCCACAAAGCAAAAACTCAGCGACATTCTATCCCATGCTAACTGGGAGGATAAGTAAACACAGTTACTGACCTCACTCCCCAGTTTTTACATTTCCTATTTCATTTGCAGCCAATTCATTCATATTTTCTTAACAGAGGTTGAAAGTTGCCTCCGAAGCATCGGTGTGGTGATATGCATTTGATCATATTCCATTCATAATTGCAGGGTTAATAACTGATTGAGTTCGAGCAATTGCACACTCGAAATAAGTTAGACGAGAACGGATAGTGATACTGCATTAATCGTGGATGGCATTGATCATAAGTAACCTTCCTGCACAGCTAACCTACAAAAAAAAGCCATCTACTCGAGCGCTAATAGTAAGACCGCAGACACTAAATGCTTTTTAAATACTCTCTGAGGTGAACTGATCAAGCATTGCAGGGCAATAAAAATGGCATCTTCTCACTTATGAACAATTAGTATAAATGGAAAGAAAGCCACACTGGCGATCCCAGGGACAGAGTAAGTGTACATCATTGAACACAATGCACATTGTAAGAGGCATGATTTTTGCTTATGATTTTTTTAATTTGTGCTTATTATATTGTTTGCAATGTACTATGTTTACATATTATGTTGTGCTGTTGCAAGTAGGAATTTAATTGTTCTATCTGGTACATATGACAATAAAACACTCTTGAATCTTGACCTCCATTGAGGATAATGTGCACTCCATTGAGGATAAATGGGGATCCTGTGGATAGGGTGAACTGTTTTAAATATCTGGGAGTCCACATCTCCGAGGATATGACATGGGCATCACACGCATCAGCACTCGTGAGTAAGGCAAGGCAGCGCCTTTACCACCTCAGGCAATTGAGGAAATTCAGAGTGTCTCCGAGGATCCTCCAGTGCTTCTACGCAGCGGCGGTGGAAAGCGTCTTGTCCGGAAATATTACCATCTGGTTTGGGAACTGCTCTGCCAAGGACAGGAAGGCTCTGCAGAGAGTAGTGCGTTCGGCTGAACGCACTATGGGAACTTCACTTGCCCCCCTGCAGGAACTATACAACAGGAGGTGCAACTCCAGAGCAAATAAAATCATGAGAGACCCCTTCCACCCCTGCAACGGACTGTTCCAGCTGCTATGGTCAGGCAAACGCCACCATTGCCATGCGGTGAGAACGGAGAGATTGAGAAGGAGTTTCTTCCCAGAGGCCATTCGGACTGTAAACGCCTATCTCACCAGGGACTAACTCTACTGAACGTTTTTCCTTCCATTATTTATTATGTAAAAGAATATGTGTGTTATGATTGTGTTTATAATTTGTTTGGTTGTTTGGTTGTTTGTCTTTTGCACAAAAGTCCGCGAGCATTGCCACTTTCATTTCACTGCACCTCCCGTATGTGTATGTGACAAATAAACTTGACTTGACCTGACTCCTGAATTTGAATATGTATTGTGATAGCATTTTCACTTGGTTCTCCAAGTGGTGGTGCTAATTAATTTCATTTGAGCAAATGTCCCAGTGCATAAAGATGTGCAAAGTGGAGACGTCCCTCTTTTTCCCGTAATTTTGTTACACTTCCATCAGGTCTCACTGCAACCTCCAGCGTTCCAGAGAAAACAATCCACGTCTGTCGGACCTCTCCCTGTAGCTAGTACCCTCAAATCCAGGCATCATTCCAGTAAACCTTCTCTGCCCTCTTTCCAAAACCTCCACATCCTTCCTATAATGCATGGGCTGCAGAACCGGAGGACTGGGGTGCTAGGGGGGCTGCAGCAGGCGTATTTTTCTCTTCTTCTGAGGACCTCCGACATCCAGAATCTCAGAACAAGTGCACAGTGAGCGCGGCAAAATCGCTCTATGAACTTTGGGCAAAACCATGACCAGCCGTGGCGGAAACTGACTGCCACTCCAAAACCCTCTGCTCTACGGCCAATCACAGTGCGGTACACAGTCGAGATATGGGGCAGTGAAGGAAGAACTGTGATTAGCCTCCGAGCGGAAAGGAGGGTGGGCACTGAGAGAGAGAGAGAGAGAGAGAGAGAGAGAGAGAGGGATTCAGTCAGCCACAAGAGGAAGAGAGTCGGCTCCGAGAGGGAGGGAGGAGAGAGAGAGAGAAAGTTGGGCCCAGAGACAGAGAGAGAGAGAGAGAGAGTCGGCCCCGAAACGAAGGGGGGGGGGGGGGGGGGGGGGGGGGGGGGGGGGGGTTTTTTGGTTGGGGGATGACCTGTATATTCCCCAGTTTTTGAGTTCGGGGGAACGACAATATTATTCCCCAATTTTTGGAGGTCGAGGTACCCTCAAGTCTGCTGATAGTGCTCCGCTCCCCCCCCCCCCCCCCTCCCCCCCCCCCCATAGTCATCACTCAGCCCCCCCCCCCCACTGTAATGGGACGACCAGAACAGCAGGCAAAATTTGCACTCCAGATGTGAGCTAACTGAAGTCCTATGACTCATGACTTCCTGAAGGTCAGTGGAATGACATAATCCATCCTAACAGCCTCTGATGCATGCGTATCCATGGTGACTGTCGCTGACGTCAGGTTGGCTTTTCTGAGAGTGAACCCAAGGACATTGACCACCCTGGGGAAGTCCACGGTTGAATTCTGAGAACCTGCAATGACCAGCGTGCAGGAGTAGTCATGGACATCCTTATTATCTCCATACTCCAATTAGTTTAGTTTAGTTTAGAGATACAGCACGGAAACAGGCCCTTCAGCCCACTGAGCCCGCGCCAACCAACAATCCCGGCACATTAACACAGTCGTACACCCACTAGGGACAATTTTTACATTTACCAAGCCAATTAACCTACAAACCTGTACGTCTTTGGAGTGTGGGAGAAAACCGAAGGACTCGGAGAAAACCCACGCAGTAACGGGGAGAACGTACAAACTCCGTACAGACAGCACCCGTAGTCGGGATCGAACCCGGGTCTCCGGTGCTGCATTCACTGTAAGGCAGCAGCTCTACCGCTGCGCCACCATGATCGCCCAGATTGTTCCAACCAATCTGTTGTTCCCCACTGCGTTAGGAAGACCGCTATTATCCCAGTGTCAAAGAAGTGGAAGGTAGCAGTCTTAATGACCACTATCCAGTGGCTCTGACATCCATTATCTTGAAGTGCTTTGAGAGGTTGCATGATGGGAGGGTCCCCCATCAGGTAGCGACAATCTGTGGCTCCGGTTTTAACGCACTAGGAGCATGGAGAAGCAGCTGGGAACAGACTTTGCGATCTCCGCAATACATTGTTGCACCGAACACCACAGCCACCACCCGGCTCGGATCTGCCCCGTAAAGTGTGGGTCACCCTGAACTGGCTCCGTGCAGGGGTCGGCCGGTTCAACGGCAACATGTATCGCTGGGGGCTGCGTTCATCAGCAACCTGCGTGTGTGGTGCTGACCAGCAAACAGCGCAGCACGTCAGTTTCGACGTCGCAGCTGTCGACAACAGCACATTGAACTGGCTACAGCGCCTGGAGGGCGTTATATAACTTCTGCTGCCTCTCACGCAAGAAGAAGAGGCTAGTCATGGTGCACATCAACTACAGCAAACGGGACAGCTTTGATCCAATGCAATTCACATTTTGCCGCAACAGGTACACAGTAGACATCATGATGTTTTCACGAGAGAGTTAGGTTTAGCTCATGGGGCTAACGATATCAAGGGATATGGAGAAAAAGCAGGAACGGGGTATCAATTTTTAATGATCAGCCATGATCATATCGAATGGCTCAAAGGGCCGAATGGCCTACTCCTGCACCTATTTTCTCTTTGGGGTGAGCTGTATTGTCCAAGATGCTCCACAGTTTGAGGAGCATCCTCCCCTACAAGATCACCTCCAGTGAACCTAACTCCACCCCCAGGACAGAACCAGCCAAACCCGCAGAGTTACTCCAGTCTGAAGAAGGGTCCCGACCTGAAACATCGCCTATCTGTGGCCACCAAAGATGCTGCCTGATCCGTTGAGATATTCCAGCACTTTGCGTCTTTTTCAACATTTCCTCCAGAGGGAGAGGTTGCGATAGAACAGTGTAGAGGCAAATTGACTGTGGTGTCATCAGCACTATTTCAAAATGGGATCAAAGTGCAATGGGATCATCCCCTCCATCCTGGCCATATTTAAGACTCATTTAGTCAGTTTTGTTATTGTTCTGCTGGGAGCATGCTGTAAATAAATGACCTACGCCAAATCCTACATTACAGTGACTGCATTTCATTAGCAGTTCCTTTAGACTTTAGAATAGCTTGAAATGGGCGGCACAGTGGCGCAGCGGTAGAGTTGCTATCTTATAGCGCCAGAAATCCGTGTTGTATCCTGACTACGGGTACTTTCTCCCTGTGACCAGGTGGGTTTTCTCCTGGTGCTCTGGTTTCCTCCCACACTCCAAAGACACACAGGTTTGTAGATTCATTGGCTTTGGTCAAAAAATTGCAGAAATTGTCCCTAGTGTGTGGGATGGTGCTAGTGTACGGGATGATCGCTGGTCGGTGTGGACTTGGTGGACTGAAGGACCTGTTTCTGTGCCATTTCACCATAGTCTAAAATAAAGTCTAAATTCTGTGAAAGATCCTATCGAAATACAAATCTTTCTTTACAATGATGGTTTTCTGAAGCAGAATGTCAGCTCAACGACAAGTTGCTTGAGAACATACCACTGAGAGATTGAAGCAACACAGACCAACCACCAAGATTACAATAGAGACCTATTACTGCCAGAGAAAAAAAACCTCTTGTATGCTTAGAATATAAGCACCTGGCCTTAGTGTGGACGCGCCCACTAAAATAAGTGAAAACAGGAAACAGACACTAATCAAAAGGGATGTATCTGCAGCCTGATATGATGAACAGTCTTCCAAGAAGTGTCAAAGTTTACTATCTCAGCTAATGTTTAGAAGACTCTGAACCTTCTCTGTCAGTGGACAATTCTGTAAAGAATTTTAGAATCATAGGGGACGGCAAAACTGAACCAGGCCCTTTGTTCGGGTTATCATCCACCATTTACGCTCATCGTACAAAAACATCTGCCCCTCCCCCACCTCACCCCGATTCTACAATCATCGACACGTATAGGGGAAATTACAATAGCCGATTAATCAGCCAACCCGCACATTTTTCAGATGTAGGAGGAACAAGGTGCACCCAGGGGAATCCCACGTGGTCACAGGCAGTTCTTGCAAATGCTGTCTGTGAGTGAAGACTGAACAATTCATGCTTTAGGGATCCCTCTATCTGATCTTCAGTACATTCAGTCTGGACGAAGCAGCACTTTGTACATTAAACCAAAGATAGACACAAAAAACTCAGATGGGACTTGCTTAGATGTGGCATCTTGGTCAGAATGGACCAGTCGGTTTGAAGGGCCTGTTTATGTGCTGCGTGACACGATGATTCGATATATTATTATCTTATGAATATTGTGGATGAATACTATGAGCTGCTTATGGACTAGGAATTTTATTGCACCCTGGTGTATATGAAAGAAAGCTAATCTGAATCTGAATCTGACTGATATGAATCCAAATCAGAATCAGGATCAGAATCAAAATCCGAATGTACAGTAAATGTGAATGTGAATGTGAATCTAGCAGGAACACTAGAAGAATGGTTCTGCTTTTTTTGTTCCCAGATAATGAGCTTTACGTTCACCTGAGAGAACAGTCGAGAATTGGCTTCATCCTCGAGATGGCCACTGACAGTGTAGCACTGAATCACCGCTGCAACTGAGCACCAGCCAAGCTTATACGTTTAAATCTCTGGAGTAACTCAGCGGGACAGGCAGCATCTCTGTAGAGATGGAATGGGTGACGTTTTGGGTTGGGACGCCGGAAGAAGGGTCTTGACTCCAAATGTCACCCATTCCTTCTCTCCAGAGATGCTGCATGTCCCGCTGAGTTACTCCAGCTTTTTGTGTCTATCGTCGGTTTAAACCAGCATCTGCAGTTCCTTCCTACACTTCGTACATTAATATCTGGGAGCTTTGCAACAGCAGCTAACAGGGTGGCGCAGTGGCACAGTGGTATGGTTGCTGCCTTACAGCACCAGAGATCCAGGTTCGATCCTGATTATGGGTGCCATCTGTATGGAGTTTCTTATGTTCTCCCCGTGACCACCGGGATTTTCTCTGTACGGTATCTTCACACACGTTCAGGTACAAAGACGTACAGGCTTGTAGGTTAACTGGCTTTGGTAAGTTTTAAAATTGTCCTTAGCATGCGTACATTAGTAAGGGATGATTGCTAGTTGGCGTGGACACGGTGGCCGAAGGACCTAAATACTAAAGACTTTAACCAGAGATGGACCATTAGGATTTAGGATTATGCAGAGGCCATTCCATTGCCAACCCTAACATTGCTAAAAGCTCTGTGATAGTTTGGCATACTGAATAGTCTTCATACACAATGTGGTCCCATGAAATCTTCTGTAGCTTTATCAAGGCCTTGTAAAGTCTTTGTAATAAATTCAAGTGACTTTCTTGCACAATGCTGCTCAGATAGCAATCTCCTTTTGCATGCAGGCTCTGTGAACTCTGCATGGCTCTGCATGGTAAATGAAGGAGGAAATAGGCTATGGGGCTGCAGCTCACTTGTGCCATTCTTGGTGCTGCAAGTTGCTCTTCGTGGAGAGGGTCAGAAGTTGAAATGCTGTCTGCAAAATCACACTATCAAGCATCCCTTTTCCACCTTTCAACATTGTACTTATTGTCGTATTTCACTCAGGGCGTATTGGGTATATGAAATGAGCTGCCAGAGGAGGCAGATACTGTATCAACATTTAAAAGATACTCAGACAGGTACATGGATCGGAAAGGTTTAGAGGGATATAGACCCAATGAGGGCAAATGGGACTTGCTTAGATGTGGCATCTTGGTTAGAATGGACCAGTCGGTTTGAAGGGCCTGTTTATGTGCTGCGTAACACGATGATTCGATATATTATTATCTTATGAATATTGTGGATGAATACTATGAGCTGCTTATGGACTAGGAATTTTATTGCACCCTGGTGTATATGACAGAAAGCTAATCTGAATCTGAATCTGACTGATATGAATCCAAATCAGAATCAGGATCAGAATCAAAATCCGAATGTACAGTAAATGTGAATGTGAATGTGAATCTAGCAGGAACACTAGAAGAATGGTTCTGCTTTTTTTGTTCCCAGATAATGAGCTTTACGTTCACCTGAGAGAACAGTCGAGAATTGGCTTCATCCTCGAGATGGCCACTGACAGTGTAGCACTGAATCACCGCTGCAACTGAGCACCAGCCAAGCTTATACGTTTAAATCTCTAGAGTGGAGCTTCATTCCACGATTGCTCAACGATGCCACAAAACTGTGGCAAGCTGAACAGAGATGCAATTCTCAAGCTGCAGCTATTGTTTAATTGGGAGCACTGAAGAGACAGGCGGAGATGCACTGTGCATCTGCTTGACCAAGTCTCTGTGAAATGTAATGAGAGCTGTGGGGCATTTCATCTTTTCCCTCCTTTTAATGCTTTGGCTTACCGTCTGCCCCCAACTCAATGCCTCTTGTTGAATAAAACTAAAATGGGACAACTTTGTCAGCCGAGGTACTAATTAAGTGCCACTAGTGCATAATTAGCAATAATAGATGACAACACTAGAGCCTAAAGAAGCCACTGACTACCCAGAGATTTTCTCTATGCCCAGTTTACCAGGTTGCTTTATAGCGCAGAGAATAGGCCAACACTCTATTACTTCAGAGCAAAGCTTTTTGACGACTTACAATTGGAAAGGGGACAGATCATGCCAGTGATATTTAAGCTTAGCACACAAAACCATCAGCTTTCTGCAGTCTACATCTGATCATTTTATATTTGCATTGCTCTATATCAACACTTTCAAGTAATTGACTGCAGTGCTGGCCAGGGAGTAGGATACAACCCTTCATATGCTTTGGTAGGAGTTCTAATCATCGGCATGGGGCCTGTACGATTACATTTGACAGCAATGTTATTCAAGCATGTCATGACCTTTGACAGAGAAGGTTGTTTCCTCTACAAATTGGGCCAATAAGACATCACTAAATGGTAATATTTGTATTTGTACAACTAATATAGATTCATGAAGCCGCCACAATGAAAGGGAGAATAATTGTTATTCATTTTTATTAAAACATCTTTGAAAAAAAATTCTATTTGGTTCGGTATCTCCGCAACTCCAATAAAAAAATCAATGCAACAAGACATCGAAAATAATATTTTGTATTACAGAAGACTCCAAAGGTCTACAGATTTGTAGGCTAATTGGCTTGGTAAATTGTCCCTAGTGTGTGTAGGCTAGTGTTAATGTGCGGGAATCATTGGTCGGCGCGCACTCGGTAGGCCAAAGTGTGCGGTATCTCGAAACAAAACAAAAAAAAACGGAGAATTACAAAAAAATGTTTAGAACTGAGGATCAGTTTTCTTTCAAACATTTTGAAATATGTTCTAACTACCGAAATCTATTAGAAATATAATCTAAACGTCTTCTGTGTATTGGTTTAAAAATTGTCACCTACTTTCAATCGCAGTTGACTGAGCATGCAGTGGAAAGAGCAGAATTGGAAAGATTTGGCTTGGAAAGGCTTTGTGAGCCCTCGATCTTATGTTTACATGTGCAGTCTATCCAGCAGAGGTCAACAGACAGCAATCAAGAACCCTGAGAGATTTTTACCCTTGTGTAGGAAGGAACTGCAGATGCTAGTTTAGAAGCATAGAAACATAGAACTTAGGTGCAGGAGTAGGCCATTCGGCCCTTCGAGCCTGCACCGCCATTCAATATGATCATGGCTGATCATCCAACTCAGTATCCCGTACCTGCCTTCTCTCCATATCCTCTGAGCCCCTTAGCCACAAGGGCCACATCTAACTCTCTCTTAAATATAGCTAATGAACTGGCCTCAACTACGCTCTGTGGCAGAGAGTTCCAGAGATTCACCACTCTTTGTGTGAAAAAAGTTATTCTCTAGTTTGCACTGAAGATAGACACAAAATGCTGGAGTAACTCAATGGCAGCATCTCAGGAGAGAAGGAATGGGTGTTGAAGAAGGAACTGCAGATGCTGATTGGGTCTTCAAATGGGGTCTTAAGGGGTTGGACAGGCTAGATGCAGGAAGATTGCTCCCGGTGTTGGGGAAGTCCAGGACAAGGGGTCACAGCTTAAGGATAAGGGGGAAATCCTTTAAAACCGAGATGAGAAGAACTTTTTTCACACAGAGAGTGCTGCTTCTAACTGACACGTTAATGCATTTGTCCTCAAACTGTCTTTTGCATCAGCCATTCCTCTCCCATCTGCTCCGCTGCTGAAAAGTAATTTGTTTTCTCTCTTGGTCTGAAGATGGGCCCTGGCACCTGAGTATTCCCTCCCCAGATGCTGCCTAACCCATTGAATCCATCCAGCACTTATGATTATTTTGCTTATGATCCCAGCATCTGAAGTCTCTTGTGTCTTTGTTTCCTCTCTTTCCGGTCCTAACGAAGGGTCATCGACCTGAAGCATTAACATTGTTTCTCTTTCAGCAGGTACTGCCTGACCTTTTGAGAATCTCCTGCATTTTTTAATATTAGTTCAGATTTCCAGCTTTTTAGGTTTTCATCTGACAGTGAGGGTCCTTCTCACTTATGGCCAAGCAAGGTTTTGGTGCTTGTTTGCAAGATCTGGTAGTGAGGCAATCCACTAGATTTTCTTAACTTCCAGCTATCCAACAGGATTCATCATCTACTTTTCTCTGCAAAGTTTGTGAACATCCCACACACACCACGGCTCAGCTGAAAAGACTTCCATAATTAGATATGATAGTGGTGTTTAAGAGGCTTTTAAATAGACACATAGAGAGTCATAAGAATAGTGGGTTATGCATCATGTGGAGGCAGATGAGATTAGTTTAGGAAGGAACTGCTGAGTTATACCAAAGATAGACATAAATGCTGGAGGAACTCAGCAGGTCAGGCAGCATCTCTGGAGAAAAGGAATATGTAACATTTCAGGTGACTGGAGTCTAAAGAACCGTTCCGACCCGAAACGTCACCTATTCCTTTTTTTTCAGAGATGTTGCCCGACCCGCTGAGTTACTCCAGCATTTTGTGTCTATCTTCGACATTAGTTTATCTTGGCATCATGTTAAAAATAGACATTGTAGGCCAAAGGGACTGGTCATGTGCTGTACTGGTTCTATATATTACCGTGACTGACCCATCCTTCGCAACACAGGAGGAGGATAGTACCCCAGCAAACATGACGCTTCATGTTTACATCCCCAGGGTCACAGTTTGACGCAACCACACATGAAGATACATATCAGGTTCCAGTTCCATGTTGGTTAGATGTCCACAGACGTAGGCAGAATTTGGTTCTGACCTGCAAAATAAGCTGAGAAATGGTTCTGGTGAATGCTGCTTCTATACGCCATAGTGACCCAGGTTTAATCCTGGCCCTTAGTGCCAATTGTGCTTTGCATGCTGCCCCATGTGTTTTCCTCCGGGTGTTCCAGCTTCATACGTTCATTAGCTATAGCAGCAGAATTAGGCCATTCGGCCCATCAAGCCTACTCCTCCGTTTAATCATGGCTGATCAATCTCCCTCTTAACCCCACTCTCCTGCCCTTTCCCCCATAAGGTCTGACACCCGTATTAATCAAGAATCTATCTATCTCTGCCTTAAAATTATCCATTGGCTCCACGGCCGTTTCCTCCCATACCCCTAGGTTTCAGGGGTGATAGGTTGATCGGTCTCTTGTGTGTGTATGTAAGTGGTTCAATCTGGTAGCTGACAGGAGTGTGGAGAGAATAAAGTAGGATTCATGTAAAAAGTTGCTTCTTGGTCAGCATGTGCTCAGTGGTCTGAAGGGCTTGTTTTTGTTATGTACGAGTTGAATATAGGAGCAACACAGGTCCTTCTGCAATTGTACAGGGCTCTAGTGAGACCACACCTGGAATATTGTGTGCAGTTTTGGTCCCCTAATTTGAGGAAGGCCATTCTTGCTATTGAGGGAGTGCAGCGTAGGTTTACAAGGTTAATTCCTGGAATGGCGGGACTGTCATAGGCTGAGAGAATGGAGCGGCTGGGCTTGTATACTCTGGAGTTTAGAAGGGTGAGAGGGGATCTTATTGAAACATATAAGACAATTAAGGGTTTGGACACGCTAGAGGCAGGAAATGTTCCCGATGTTGGGAGAATCCAGAACCAGGGGCCACAGTTTAAGAATAAGGGGTAAGCCATTTAGAACGGAGATGAGGAAACACTTTTTCACACAGAGAGTTGTGAGTCTTTGGAATTCTCTGCCTCAGAGGGGGGTGGAGGCTGGTTCCCTGGATGCTTTCAAAAGAGAGCTTGATACGGCTCTTAAAGATAGTGGAGTCAGTGGATATGGGGAGAAGGCATGAACGGGGTACTGATTGGGGATGATCAGTCATGATCACATTGATGGCTCAAAGGGCCGAATGGCCTACTCCTGCACTTATTGTCTATTGACTCTGAGTTACTTCAGGAACTATTGGAATCTTCCAGCTCCCAAAAGCTGAAAGGTTGGATACATGGCTTGAAGTAAAGATGAAAGTGAGACTGGAACGGTAAAGCCAACAATAAGACGTTGGTCCATTCTTAAGTTCAAAACATGGAAAATCCCAATATATACCATCATCTTGGAGAATAAAAGAGTTAATTATTCATGTGGAAATGTTGGTGCTACTCAGCTCTTAATTGTCTATCCCTTGTGACGATGTAGCAAAGTAAACAGGAAATACACTGCATGATTTATTATTAAGGAGTAGTGGGAATGCTGTGTTAAATACTCGTCATGCCATAGCTTTGCGATTGTGACTGGAAGGTCATAGTCTTATCTGAAGTAAAGAATTCATCCAGCTCTACAAATGACAAAACATATTCAATCTGGTTAGCTCATATTATGTTTTAAAAACACATGATCTGTCATTTCTTTTGCAAAGCTGAATACTAACCGATGCCTGAAGTGCCAAGTCATTGAAAGTTGTGAGCCAAGTGCTGGAAAATGGGATGAGCCGAGATGTGGATATTGGCAGCCAGCAAGGACAAGGTGATGTTAAAGGTCCTGTTTCTGTGCTGCCTGACTTTCACTCTATGCTATTGACATTAACAGAATAATATTTAACAAGTGCCTCATCAAAAAATATAAAAGAACGTACTACACCATTTAGGGCGGCACGGTGGCGTAGCGGTGGAGTTGCAGCCTATGGCGCCTTGGGCCCCGGTTCGATCCTGACTACGGGGGTGCTAACTGTACGGAGTTTGTATGTTCTCCCCGCCTTGTGTAGCTTTTCTCCAGGAGCTTTGGTTTCCTCCCACGCTCCAAAAACGTACAGGTGAACATGTTAATTGGCTTGGTAAAATTGTCCCTGGTATTTGTAAGATAGTGCTAGTGTGCGGGGATTGCTGGTCACTTGATGGGCCAAAGGGCCTGTTCCCGCATTGCACCTCTGAACTAAGCTAAACTAAACTAAATAACAATATTTAAAATACATTTGGACAGGTACATGGATAGGAAATGTTCAGAGGGATATGGATCAAACGCAGGCAGATGGGACTAGTGTAGATGGGGTATCTTGGAGGGCATAGGCAGGTTGGGCCTAAGGGCTTGTATCCATGCCGTATGACTATGTATAGTTTTACCTGTCATTCTATCACAGATGTTAGCTTGTTTATCTTAAAAAATAAAAATAAATTTAATTTATAAATGTCTTTGTTAAGATAATAAGCATAGAAATGTCATATGAATGCGCCCAGATTTATATCTGATTGCAGTTCAAATTTCCAGTTTAACTAAAGAGGAATTTGATCCAGTTTTAGCGGCCAGCAGGGCAATGAAGTAGCTGGATCGTAAGTACAATATTTGTAAACGGAGGGCACTGGTGTTATTTACTAGTTTGATTTCCCATACCTGCTTGATGTTTCATCCCTTTACCCTGGTATGATTCTGACAAAGCTTTTAGACATTGGAGGTATAGCACTGAAACAGGCCCTTCGGCCCACCGAGTCTGTGCCGACCAGCAATCACCCCGTACACTAGCAGTATCCTACACACAAGGGACAATTTACAATTTTACCAAAGCCAATTAACCAACAAATCTGTACATCTTTGGTGTGTGGGAGGAAACTGGAGCACCCGAAGAAAACCCATGCGGTCACAGGAAGAACGTACAAACTCCGTAAAGACAGCACTTGTTGTCAGGATCAGACCTGGGTCTCTGAAGCTGTAAGGCAGCAACTCTACCGCTGCACCACTGTGCTGCCCTGCCGCCCAGTCTTCTGATAGTGTTGTAGCAAGAGAATCAAGGTACAGACCAGGGTGAACTGGGCAAGAAATTGTATCGGAAACAACTGCAGATGCTGGTTTAAATTGAAGGTAGACACAAAATGCTGGAGTACATTGTATATCTCCTTACCCAAAAGGATTTTGAAGTTTATAGTCTAAGAATTGTGCAGTGAGTGGAAATTAGAAAAGGTGAATTCAGACCAAAATCAACCACAGAACGAGAAAGGAACAGTGGATTAATAAAAGCCAAAAGCAAAAATTAAAACGTTTAAATAATAGTCATTCTTAAAATCGCCAAAGTTGACACTTGAAGAAATTGAAGTGTACACATAAAATAATCAATTTATAGTAGTCCTGAGGTTGTACACAGCCATAGATTCATGCAGCACAGAAACAGGCCCTTCGGCCCAACTCATCCATGCTGCCCACAATTCCCCTCCTACTCTTGTCCCATTTGCCGCAATTTGGCAACAATTAACATGTCAGGTAGCCTATATCCTCGTGACTCAGGTTTGCGTGACCTAACAGTAGAATGGGACAAATCAGACAACACATCCTGGACATTCATCGCCAAACTCTCATCTGACCACCACGAGCTGCAGAAATATATTTGAATGCATTAACATTTCACCATCAAATTCCGGCCTGTTAGATAAGAGAAGGTTTGGAGAGGAAAAGTATGGGAGTTTAAATTCTGTTCAAGATGCTTTGTCTCTTTGAAAAACAAAATATGGGAACATTTATTTCCCGTTTCAAAAATGCCAAATATTTATCCCCTGGAAACCTCGTAGATTTATCATCCTCCTCTTCGATTGTCCAGTTATGTCAGTCACTGGATGAACTCCAGTCCCTGCCGCAAGGTCTCGCCACAGCCAAGTCCATGTAAGATAAGATGTAACGAATCCCCTGATGACGTGCCGCTTCATACATGTCCAAAACATCATAAAATTTCTCCCTTTGGGCAGAAGGGACTATTGGCCTTGAAGCACACTTGTGCTGCAATCATTTTCCTGGCACGAAACAGGCACATAAATAGTCCCATGTGGCGGGCAGTCCATGCACAAATACTTTTTAAAAAGCTGGTTTTAAATTTCCTTTGATTCAATGTGTACTTCTTCAGAGGGACTGAAAAAAAGATGGACTTTTGGGCCATCAGGGTAATCGAGAGTTTGCTGGATAACGCAGGGATGTAAGCCATGATCTTCTTGAATGGCAATACGGGCTCAAGGGGCCGGCTCTTAACGATTTCCCATCATCTCAAACGTACGAGAGATATTTTGGTGAACTAAAGCACAAATGAAGCATGAAGTTATTCTACAAATATGGCCATCCAAGTTTGTTTTCTCTGCTCAAATGAAAGAAAAAGCCAATAGCTATTGTATATGTTTGAAGATTGTAACAATGCAACAAAAAGATTGCCTTGCTGTCCAATAATGCAATACTCTCTATGATTCGTAGGTTCCTCTTCTGCTCCAATAATATACATGTTTGACAGTTCTAAGCTTGGGAGGGGATTCTTTCAGAAGAAGGCAGGAAAATAAAGTAACACAAAACCAGAATAGTAAACAGGTGCCAAAACATTTAATTTTGTTATTGATTTGCATTTCCAAAATCCGATGGAAGTAGTGTGCAGTAACACATATAGATTAATTTTGTTTAATGTAGAGATACAGCATGGAAATAGGCTCTGTGACCCACCGTGTCCCTGCCGACCAGCGATCCCTGCACATCAACACTATTCCACACACACTAGGGACAATTTACAATTTTACCAAGTAAATTAGCCTACAAACCTTTGGAGCTTGGGAGGAATTTGAAACTGGGGAAAACCCACGCAGGTCACGGGGAGAATGCGAAAACTTCATACAGACAAGCACCTGCAGTCAGGATCGAATCTGGGTCTCTGGCGCTGCGCCAATATGCTGTCCCATAGTTGTATGTCACAACTGGATGAGAGCTAACTTCTAAAACAGAGTAAATAACTTCACCTGGTGGTGCAACCTACTTCCCAGGTTTAGTTTAGTTTAGGTTTGTTTATTATTGTCACATATACCGAGATACAGTGAAAAGCTTTTGCTTGCATGCTTTCCAGTAAAAAAAGACAAGGAATAAGTGACGTTTCCATTCAGAACCCTTCCTCAGACTGAAACATCACATAATCCTTTTCCCCAGAGACGCTGCCTCACCCGCTGAGTTACTCCAGCATTTTGTCTTTATCTTCAGTATAAACCAGCATCTGCAGTTCCTTCCTACACAAAAAAAGAAGACAATAAATGAATACAATCAAGTTATAATAAAGAGTACAACATTAAGTGTAAAGATATAACATTGTTGTCGGTGGGTTCTCTTCCTCCCATTTTGTTAATACTTTGGATAATTATTTATACTTTCAATTATTAGTAATTTGGCCCAGATTATTTATCATCAATAAACAAACTATGTTGAATTTATATGACAATCTTAACATGTCCACATTATTCAAAATGCTCCACAGGGTTTTTATCGAAAATGTGTGAGTCACAGATGACCAAAGGCCTGGTCAATGAGATGGACATTAATGACCAATTTTAAAGGAAGTGAAAGTTGTAGAGAACAAGATTTAGCAAGGGGATTGTAGCTTAAGACCACAACCAAGATTGTGAAGTTTTAAGTGTTAAATATGAGGTTAAAGGAAATGGGGACTCACAAGAGGCCAGAATCAGAGGATTGCAGATGCCCTGCAGGTTTGCATGATTGAAAATGACAGGAAGGATAAGGACATGGAGTAATCTGAAAGAAAGAATAAAAATCGAACTTGTTTCCCATTTTCACTTTTTAGTTTAGTTTAGTTTACTTTAGTTTAGCGTGGAAACAGTTGTTCAAGAAGGAACTGCAGATGCTGGAAAATCGAAGGTAGACAAAATGCTAGAGAAACTCAGCGGGTGAGGCAGCATCTATGGAGCGAAGGAAATAGGCAATGTTTCGGGCCGAAACCCTTCTTCAGAATCGTTGCCTATTTCCTTCGCTCCATAGATGCTGCCACACCCGCTGAATTTCTCCAGCACTTTTATCTACCTAGCGCGGAAACAGGCCATTTGGCCCACCAAGCCCGCGATAACCAGCGATCCCCATCCACTAGCACTATCTTACATGCTAGGGACAATTTATAATTTTTACTGAAGCCAATTAACCTGTAAATCTTTGGAGTGTGGGAGGAAACCGGAGCAGCTGGAGAAAAACCATGCAGTCATGGGGAGAACGTAAAAACGTCTTACAGACAGCACCCTTAGTCTGGATTGAACCCGGCTCTCTGGCGCTGTAAAGCAGCAACTCTACCGCTGTAACACCTTACGCCCACTTGATATTGGTATTTGATACTGGAGGTATTAAAGGAAGTGTGTGTTTGTCTTTATCAGCCTGTCTGTAAGTGAAGAGACAACGACTTCCGCCCAGTTGCACTTACCCCCATCATCACCAAGTGCTTCGAGAGGCTGGTCCTGGCACACCTCAAAAGCTGCCTACCCCCCACACTGGATCCCTATCAGTTTGCCTACCGCAAGAACAGGAGTACGGAGGATGCCATCTCAACAGCACTTCACTCCGCCCTCTCCCACCTTGACAACAGAGACACTTATGTAAGAATGCTGTTCATCGATTACAGCTCAGCATTCAACACCATTATTCCATCAAAACTGATCACCAAACTCGGTAACCTGGGCATCGACCCCTCCCTCTGCAACTGGATACTGGACTTTCTAACCAACAGACCCCAGTCTGTGAGGTTAGACAAGCACACCTCTTCAACCCTCACCCTGAACACCTGAGCGTTCCTCAGGGCTGTGTGCTGAGCCCCCTCCTCTACTCCCTCTTCACCTATGACTGCACACCTGTACATGGTACTAACACCATCATCAAGTATGCAGATGATACAACGGTGATTGGCCTCATCAGCAACAACGATGAGCTGGCCCACAGGGAGGAGATCCAGCACTTAGCAGCATGGTGCGCTGACAACAACCTGGCCCTTAACTCCAAGAAGACCAAGGAGCTCATTGTAGACTTCAGGAAGTCCAGAGGCGGCATGCACACCCCCATCCACATTAACGGGACGGAGGTGGAACGTGTTTCTAGCTTCAGGTTCCTGGGAGTCAACATCTCCGATGACCTCTCTTGGACCCACAATACCTCTACTCTGATCAAGAAGGCTCATCAGCGTCTCTTCTTCCTGAGGAGACTGAAGAAGGTCCATCTGTCTCCTCAGATCCTGGTGAACTTCTACCGCTGCACCATCGAGAGCACCCTTACCAACTGCATCACAGTATGGTATGGCAACTGCTCTGTCGCCGACCGGAAGGCATTGCAGAGGGTGGTGAAAATTGCCCAACGCATCACCGGTTCCACGCTCCCCTCCATTGAGTCTGTCCAAAGCAAGCGCTGTCTGCGGAGGGCGCTCAGCATCGCCAAGGACTGCTCTCACCCCAACCATGGACTGTTTACCCTCCTACCATCCGGGAGGCGCTACAGGTCTCTCCGTTGCCGAACCAGCAGGTCGAGGAACAGCTTCTTTCCGGCGGCTGTCACTCTACTAAACAACGTACCTCGGTGACTGCCAATCAGCCCCCCCCCCCCCCCCCAGGACAATTATTTATTTTTTTTTTATTCAAACCGTTTGCTATGTCACTCTTCAAGGGAGATGCTAAATGCATTTTGTTGTCTCTGTACTGTACACTGACAATGACAATTAAAATTGAATCTGAATCTGAATCTGACCCCAAGTCATGTGTGCTATTAGTTATTGTTGCTGATTTGTCTTCAATGACATTTTTCATTGTCCTGTGCAGTTAACAAATGTGTCAGAGAATCCCTACTGAATACACAAACTTGACTGAGAGTAACTGATTTACCATAGAATATATCACAAGCAAACCCTTAACCATCCAGACATGTTGACCTCCTCCTAGTCAGTTTTAACCATGACTCTATAGTACTAGATTGAAATCCCTTCCCAGAGCCTTTGGCACGTGATGCTAGGCTTAAGCTAAGTAATATATTGTTATGGGTGCTGTCTTTAGGATGAACTATGAAAGTGCTTGTGTCCACAGCTGCACGTTAGAGATATTATGTTGTAATTTGAGGAAGTGTTTCCTCAATGTCTTGGACACTCACAAATCGTTGGACTCTCAATTCATCGCTGCCTGTAGGAACTTGCTGCATGCAAATCATTTTGCCACGTTTCCCCACATTACAACACTTTGAACCATACTTGCTTGACTGGAAAGTACGTGAAGACATTCTGGCCTGCTTACATCAATGTCAGCAAGGAATATGGTGACAAACGGCCTCAGCTGTTGGGCCAGCATTCATCGGTCCAAACATATGAGTTCAAATCCCACCAGGGCAGCTGGAGAATGCACATTCAGACAAAGAAATAAATTTGGAATGAATAGAAAATAACTGTGAAGCAATCGGATTGTTGCAAAATCCATCTGTGTTCACTGAAGCTCTTTCGGGGATGATATCTGATATCCAGTCTAGCCTGACTGCCAAGCTCATTGCAATGCTTTAAATTGTGTTTTAAATGGCTTGCTTGGCATTCCAGGGGCAATTGGGGATTCACCAATGATGTCCACAAGCAGTGAGGCGGCATCGTGGCACAGCGGTAGAGTTGTTGCCTCACAGCACCAGAGACCCAGGTTCGATCCTGACTACGGATGCTCTCTGTACGAAGTTTGTACATTCTCCCCGTGACCTCATGGGTTTTCCCTGGAAATTCTGGTTTCCTCCCACATTCCAAAGACGTGCAGATTTGTAGGTTAATTAGCTTCTGGAAATTGTAAATTGTTCCTAGTGTGTAGGATAGTGCTAGTGTATCGGGTGAGTGTACGTCATCATGGACTCGGCAGGCCAAAGGGCCTGTTTCCATGCTGTATCGCTAAAGTCTAAAAGGCGATCACTGGTCAGCGTGGACTCGGTGGCCAAAGGGCCTGTTTGCATGCTGTATCTGTAACCTAAACTAAATTAAACTAAACTAAACTAAACTAAACTGAACTGAACTAAACTAAACTAAACTAAATAAAACAAAACTAAACTAAACATTAAAAGGGAAACCATTTCTATGCTAAAGGTTCTGGATGTTTTATTGCCCACCTAGCATTTAAGTCGTTTTTAACATCCTATACTATTTCCTGGTTGCAATAAGCATAGAAACATAGAAAATAGGTGCAGGAGGAGGCCATTTGGCCCTTTGAGCCAGCACCGCCATTCATTGTGTTCATGGCTGATCATCCACAATCAGTAACCCGTACCTACCTTCTCCCCATATCCCTTGATTCAGCGAGCCCCTAGAGCTCTATCTAACTGCCTTTTAAATTCATCCAGTGAATTGGCCCCTACTGCCTTCTGTGGCAGATAATTCCACAAATTCACAACTCCCTGGGTAAAAACATTTTTTCTCATCTCAGTTTTAAATGGCCTCCCTTTTATTCTTAGACGGTGCCCCCAGGTTCTGGACTCCCCCCAACTTGGGAACATTTTTCCTGCATCTAACTTTTAAAATGTTATATGTTTCTATAAGATTCTCTTTCATCCTTCTAAATTCCAGTGAATACAAACCCAGTCCTTCCAATCTTTCAAGGATAGTCTGAAGCAAATCAGAGGTAGAGAGTAGTTCAGCACTGCTCTCTGGTTGTGGTAGGATGATTCAGTGGCCTGATAACAGCTGGGAAGAAACTCCATGAATTTGGTGGTGTGCATTTTCACACTTCTATTCCTTTTGCCTGATGGGAGTGGGGAGAAGGGGGAGTGGCCAGGGTTCGACTTTGTCCTTGTTTACGCTGCTGGCCTTGCCGAAGCAGCGTGAGTTATCAATAGAAAGGAGGTTGGTTTGTGTGATGGCCTGGGCTGAGCAAAAGTAACCTCTCAACCGTAAGCAGTGTATGAATTGTCTACATGTTTGAGTTGTGTACAAAAATCATTCTGGTGTGTGATGCACATTTCCAAAAGGATGTGGGCAAGGAGATTATGGAAGCTTTTGTCCAGAACCACATGGCAGATTTTGAGATTTTTTAATATGTGACATTTTTCTTGAAACCGGTGCAAGGTGGTTATGGAACACTGAACAAAGGAAGCGATTATATTTTGGAGTTCATTCAGCTAGGATTAATATATATACGTTAACAGTACTGCTGAAGATGCATTTCACACACTTCAGATTGAGTTTATCCACATAGTATGGATCAAAGCTATATGCCTGCATTAATAAACGAATTGCTGAATAGAGTCCATGACTATACCTAACATGGTTCTCCCAGTACGAATCCAGGCTATTTATTGTTAGTCATTCCACCAAACTAGATTTATTTTGCCCTGTGGCTGGCAGTGATCAAGTAAAATATTTACACAGTTATCGCTGGTGAAAGGCGAAAATCATATTTTCCAAATGAACGCACAGAGTTAAGGAGAATGGAGGGAATATGAATTATGTGCAGGCAGATAGGAGTTGATATTGGCATCATGTTCTGCAAAGATGCTGTGGGCAGAAGGGCCTGTTGCTGTGCTATACTGTTTAGTTTAGTTTAATTTAGTGCCTTCTCTCCATGACCCCTGACACCTGCACAGTGGCGCAGCGGTAGAGTTGTTGCCTTACAGCGCTTGCAGCGCCGGAGACCCGGGTTCGATCCCGACTACGAGTGCTGTCCGTATGGAGTCTGTACGTTCTCCACGTGACCACATGAGTTTTCTCCGAGATCTTCAATTTCCACCCACATTCCAAAGACGTACAGGAATGTAGGTAAATTGGCTTGACATAAGTGTAAATTGTCCCTAGTGTGTGTACGATAGTGTTAATGTGCAGGGATTGCTGGTCAGTGCAGACTCAATGGGCCGAAGGGCCTGTTTCCGCACTGTACCTCTAAACCAGTGGTCGACAACATACGGCCCATGGGCCAGATCCGGCCCATAACCCGAAATCATCCGGCCCGCAGACGTATTTTTTTCAATTTGTTTTCGCAACCGGGTAACTGCAGCCAGTCCCGGGTACGCAAGCTGATCTGAGAAATGCAGCCAGTCCCAGGGACACTATGGCGATAGATGTGGCCCACCATCCGCTCACAGACTTGGGTCCTGGCCCCTATGCTGAACAAGGTTGCTGACCCCTGCTCTAAAGTAAACTAAACTAAACTAAACTAAACTAAACTAAACTAAACTAAACTAAACTAGAGATACAACATGGAAAAGAGCCTTCGGCCCATCCAGTCCATGTTTTCCAGCAATCACCCATACACTTGTTTTATCCTCCACACTAGGGATTGTTTACAGAAGCCAATTAACCTACAAACCTGCACAATTTTGGAATGTGGGAAAAAACCAGAGCACCCGGAGAAAACCCAGGGGGTAATAGGGAGAAGATACAAACTCTGTCTCGACAGCACCCGTGGTCAGGATCGAACCCGATCGATCATGGGCTGCTGTTGCTTTGGCGCTCAGACAAGTGATACTCTTAGAAGGTTAAATTTAGTTTTAGTTTAGTTTAGGCCCTTTGGCCCACTGAGTCCATGCTGACCAGTGATCCCCGCACACTAACACTATCCTACACACACTTGGGACAATTTACAATTATACCAAGCCAATTAACCTACAAGCCTGTACGTCATTGGAGTGCGGAAAGAAACTGGAGATCCCGGAGAAACGCCACGGAAATCATGGGGAGAATGTACAAATGCCGTACTGACAAGCACCCAAATAGTCAGGATCGACCCCGGGTCCCTGGAGCTGTAAGGCAGCAACTTCACTGCTGCGCCATCGTGCTGCCCCAGTTACAGTCATAACACTCGCTTAGAGCAAAAACCATGCAGGGATTTAAAAACATGTGCAAGAAAAGAACACTAAGTTAGCTTCTTGCCTCGAGGCACACTCCTTTGGTTTAATTCTCAACTGAATCTTCAAATGAATTCTTAATTTACATCAGCATCCAGATGGTGGACAATATGAGGAAGGAATTGGCAGGCCCTGAATTGAGACCATTTCAAGGCACACGAGTGCATATCTTTTTCAGACAGATTATATAGATTGCTTGCGAGCGTTTTCAAAACAGGAAGGAAAGCGGTGGTGCTGAAGGAGAGATAGGCACATCCCTGGGAACCCTCTTATCAAACCATCTCTGCGACCGAGACTTCTGCACTCACACAGCTCCTTGTGTTTCCTGACCTCTAATCCAATTTCTCAGAAGAGAGAAAGTCAAGGTGGTTAGCTCATAAGTTCATAAGTTCATAAGTGGTCGGAGCAGAATTAGGCCATTCGGCCCATCGAACCTACTCCGCCATTCAATCATGGCTGATCTATCTTTCCTTCTTAACCCCATTCTCCTGCCCTCTCCCCATTACCCCTGACACCCCGTACTAATCAGAGGGCAAGTCATTAAAAAGAAACAGAAGTGACAGTGGAGATAAATAGTTAATGGGAATCATCAAAGGAATTTTGAATGACGAGGGAAGAAGTATTTCTTCAAGAAAAAAATATATCACTTAAGCAATGCATTCTGGAATGAAAAATAATCCATGCATTTTTTTGAAATGAATAAATTTTCTGCATTTGCCCAGACGTGATGGTGTGGCAGCAGTACGAATCATGTTTTAAAAATGTTTAGAAGGATTTAACCTTTAAGTAATATACTGTTGGAAGATCAGAGATTTTCCTGTCCTTCCATACTTCTAGTTTCCCTCTCCCCTGATTCGCAGTCTAAAGAAGGGCACTTGACTCGAAACGTCACCTATTTCATTTCTCAGGAGATGCTGCCTGACCCGCGGAGTAACTCTAGCATTTTGTGTTTATCTTCGGTGTAAACCAGCATCTGTAGCTCCTTCCTACGCACTTCACTATTTGGTGTCAGTTACAAAATAGTTATTTTGTTTTTCCCATCCTGCAGAAAGGCTGAGATCTTCTTGCGGATAAAGTTGCTTTGCCTCTCAGTTGACTGTGGGACACCACAGCTTAAAATAACTTTATCTACTGTTATGGTGTGTAACAGACCTGTCATGTCTTGCCACATCTGGAGTAGGATTCATTCCATGTTTAAAAACGCAGCCTTTTTTGAAGTGCCTTTTTCCTTGTAGTTACCAAGAAATGATTTCTGCTGTGAGCAGGAGGACTACTTTAGTTTAGATGGGAGATACATTGCAAAAACAGCCCCTTCGGACCACCGAGTCCACGCCGACCAGCGATCCCTGCACACTTGCACTATCCTACACACCCTAGGAACAATTTACAATTAACCTACAAACTTGTACGTCTTTGGAGTGTGGGATGATACTGGAGATCCCAAAGAAAACCTACGCAGGTCTCGAGGAGAGCGTACAAACTCTGCACAGACAGGAACAGTAGTCAGGATCGAACCTGGGTCTCTGGTTCTGTAATGCCCCTGTCCCACTTAAGAAACCTGAACGGAAACCTCTGGAGACTTTGCGCCCCACCCAAGGTTTCCGTGCGGTTCCCGGAGGTTTTTGGCAGTCTCCCTACCTGCTTCCACTACCTGCAACTTCCGGCAACCACCTGCAACCTCCGGGAACCGCACGGTAACATTGGGTGGGGCGCAAAGTCTCCAGAGGTTTCCGTTCAGGTTTCCTTAGGAAACCTGAACGGAAACCTCTGGAGACTTTGCTGCCGGAGGTTGCCGGAGGTTGCAGGTAGTGGAAGCAGGTAGGGAGACTGACAAAAACCTCCGGAAACTGCATGGAAACCTTGGGTGGACGCAATGTCTCCAGAGGTTTCCGTTCAGGTTTCCTAAGTGGGACAGGGGCATAAGGCAGCAACTCTACTGCTGCGCCACAGTTCCGCGCCTAGTTCCCTAATGCCATGTACCAGGGATACATGCTGATGATAAAAATTGGAGAAACAAACAACTGCAGATACTGATTTAGACCAAAGATAGACACAAAGTGGGTGCTGATTCGGGTCAGGACCCCTCTTCAGACCCGACCCAAAACATTCACCCATCCTTTTTCACTAGTGATGTTGTCTGACCCGTTGTGTTACTCCAGCACAATATGAACAAAACGTGGAGAGTGTGTACTGTCTTTTGGGTGCGAATGTTTGCATATTTCAATTCTTAGCTCTGAGAGAGTTCATAAATATACTCGCAGTCAGTTAGTAGATTTTAGTAGAACATGTTTGATATTTCTGTCAAAAAAAGACACAAAGTGCTGGAGTAACTCAGCAGGTCAGGCAGCATCTCTGGAGAATATGGAGAGGTGATGTTTTCCGGCCAAGACCCTTCTTCAGACTGAAGTTTGTTTCAACATTTTGATATTTCTCTCAGGTGCTCATTTGCACTGGTGCAGAAAAAAATCACAAGAATATTACCAGAATGTTGCCAGGACTGGAAGGTCTGAACTATAGGGAGAGGTTGAGTAGGCTGGGACTGCAGGAGGATGAGAATTGATCTTATAGAGGTGTAAAAACATGTTGGCCGGTGTGGGCAAGTTGGGCCAAAGGGCCTGTTTCCACACTGTACCACTATGATTCTTATGACTCTATGACTTGAGGGCATGAGTTGGAAGGAGTGCTGGTTAGGTGGGACATTTTTCCATGGAGTGTTGACGTCGGAGGAGCGCATTAATGGAAATATATAACTTCATAAGGGATGTAAATAAGGTGGATAGTGACAATCTTTATCCCATTGTAGGGGAGTCCAAAATGAGAGTGCGTAGATTTAAAGTGCGAATGGAAGGTTTTAAATAGGACCTGAGGGGCAACTATTTCATACAGAGGATGTTGCTGAGGATGCAACGAGCTGCCTGAAGAAGTTATAGAGGCAAGTACAAATTATAAACATTTAAAGACATTGCAACAGTTACATGGATGAAAATAGTTTGAAGGGATATGGGCCTAACCCAGGTAAATGGGACTTGCTCAGGCAGAATCTTAGTCGGCATGGTTGTATTGGGCCGATAGGCCCGTTTCCATGACTGTATGTCTCTAAGACTCCTAACAAATAATCTGTTAGTAGCTTTTAATGGTGCAGCAAAGGCGATGGGGCATCTTTTAAGGGAACGTTGACTGAGAAACTTGGAGCAATTTTAACCTATGCTGCCATTCGGGAAACCTGATGGGATGAAATCAGGTGTCCGTTTGACAGCCGATTCGATTTTATCCCTCATTAGACTCCGTTGATCCAATCCTTTCAGTTGAACCTTGCGGACATTTTTCTCAAAACTATCCCCTTTCATTTGAAGACAAGGTAAATATTAGATGATATATATTGGAGTCGACTACTTATTGGATTCCAGCGGGACTGAGTTGTCTTTACTGTGATCACATTAAGAATGCAAAACGCATGTCAGGATTAAAGGAAGGGCCACACAAGCTGAACAGACGTGAGTGAGTGATAAGACGAGCAAACTGCTTGTAACAAGACCAGTCGGGTGAGATCATCCATTAGTTTCAAGCAGTCTTTCATCTCAGCATCAAACCACACCTATAAATTGTCAAAGGCTTGCCAATCTGTGTTACTTTAAGAAATAGCCCCAACAATTAAATGGGATGGGGCAAGGAGAAAGCCTTTCCTTTCAGCAGTAACATCATTACTTTAGAATAGAATAGAATAGAATTTAACGCTTAGCAGATTAACAATTTGTCATAAAACATCCAAGTTTTTTTTTAGTCAGTTAAAAATATGCTGATCTTTGCAAAAAAAAAAAAAAATAGCAATGTACAAAGCAGGGGAGGGGAGAAGTTTTAATTCACTCTGGCAAGTGGAAAAATCAAGTGACTTTATTTCTACAAAGCCTCTCTCAGATGGAACCTTCATAACATAACTTGCTAATTGAGTTCCATGTAAGACAACAGACCGCTATCTCACCTTTAACAGCATTCTGAGTGAGACCCAGTCAACAAAACCAGTCTAGGAAGCGGTGGATAGTCCGAAGGAGAGACTCGACCCTAAATGTCGCCTATTCTTTCTCTCCACAGATGCTGCCTCACCCGCTGAGTTTCTCCAGCTCTTTTGTCTACCTAAGAAAGATTTACAGCATTCTTTGCAGAGCTGGATTGAAAAGGGATAGGAGCTAACAGAGCTAGATATAGTAGAGACATAGAGTCATACAGTGTGGAAACAGGCTCTTCGGCCCAACTTGCCTACACAGGCCAAGATGTCCCAGCGACACTAGTCCCACCTGCCTACATTTGGCACATGTCCCTCCAAACCTGTCCTATCCATGCACCTGTCTGTTTCTTAAACATTGCGATAGTTCCTGCCTCAACTACCTCCTCTGGCAGCTCGTTCCATACACGCACCACCCTTTGGATGATTCCTATTAGATTCCTAATAAATCTTTTCCCCTTCACCTTAAACCTATGACCTCTGGTCCTCGATTCCCCAACTATGGGCAAGAGACTCTGTGCATCTGCCTGATCTATTCCTCTCATGATTTTATACACCTCCATAAGATTACCTCCTCATCCTCCTGTGCTCCAAGGAATATAGACCGAGCCTACTCATGCAGAGATAAATTCAACCAGCCGGCAATGCCTGCGCTTGTGTTTAGTGCTGGTAGTGGAGACTCATTTCCCCCCTTTTTATAAGCTCCTATATAGCCACTAGATGGCTGATCATGGCTTTCATGATGCTTCTCACCGCATATTCTTTTGTCCAAATTAGTAACAAAAATATGTACTTGTGTGATCCGGAAGTGGCGGCGCTGGTGAACGGCTGGTCGCCTGCAGTCCGTTTGTCTTTACTTTTTTTGTGGGTTTTTTTCGTTTTGTCTAGTTAAGTTTTTGGTTTTTAGGTTGTGTTTATGTGGGGGGGGGGTTTGAAACGGGGCTTGCTGTCTCTCCCTTCGGGGGAATGCGACTTTTTTGTTGTATCCCCCTTCTCTGCCTCCGTCTGCGCTGAGGCCTAATGGCGGAGCTGGCGACCTCGAGACTCTGGAGGCAGAGCCAGTAGGGCCTGGCCTTGGGTCGTTCCCGTGAGTGCGGTCCGGCTCAGGGCTGGAACGGCGCTCCCATGAGGGGCAGTGACACTCCCGTGAGGGCGGCCTGGTGCAGTGACTCTCCCGTGAGGGGCTGTGGCGCTCCCGTTGGAGCGGCCCATCGCTCCCGTCGGAGCGGCCCAGCTCGAGGGTTGGCGCTCCCGTCGGAGCGGCCCAGCTCGAGGGAGGAACGGCACTCACGTGAGGGCGATCCGGCTCAGGGCTGGAACGGTGCCCGGGTGGCTGGGACAGCGTTCTGGCGGCTATAACCTGAGTCCTGGGTTCAGCCGCGGGCCAGCGGCTGTGTCCGCTGGACTGGAGGGCGGCAGCTTCGACCACCCCGGGCCGCGGTGTTTGAGCCGGCCCGTTTGCGGGGTTCGGTGAGCAGCGGGACTGGTTGTGCCATCGCCCGGTGGGGAATTGCCTCAGCGCAGAGGGAGAAGAGGAGGGAAGAGACTGCAGCCCTAAGATATTTGCCTCCACCACAGTGAGGAGGTGCTTGGAGGATACACTGTGGTGGATGTTAATTTGTGTTTATTGTTGTTTATTATTGTATTATTGTATGTATGACTGCAGGCACGAAATTTTGTTCAGACCATAAGGTCTGAATGACAATAAAGGAATTCAATTCAATTCAATTCAATTCAATGCTGACGTCTGTATTTTCCCCTAGAGGGACATTCCAATCAGCAGCGCAAGAAAACAGATTAAGCAGGTTTCTTCATGGGGCCTGTTGGGGATTTCCAAGGTGACTCAAACCACGAGGATATAAGGAACTGCAGATGCTGGTTTATTAAAAAAGTACACAAAGTGCTGAAACAACTCAGGCAGCATCTCTGGAGAACGTGGGTAGGATGAAAAGGATAGGAAGACTCCAACCACAACCCTGCACAGTGAGAGGATTAAACATAGAAACATAGGAAAAGAGAAAGTTGGTGCAGGAGTCGGCCATTCGGCCCTTCGAGCCAACTGATCATTCAAAACCTGTACCCTGGTCCTGTTTTTTCCCCATATCCCTTGATTCCTTTAGCCCTAAGAACTAAATCTAACTCTCTCTTGAAACCCTAAGAGTTAAATCTAACTCTCTCTTGAAACTCTCTCTATTAAAGAGTGGTGTGCACAGCTCTGATCATCCTCCTAAACCAAAGATGTGGAGGCACTGGTGAAGGTGCAAGGGATGATTTGAACCAGCACTAAGAGATCATATCCTTCAGTAAGGTTAAAACAAACTCCAGCTCTTTACAGCAAGAAACAGGCCCTTCAGCACAATGTGCCAAGCTTGCTATCATGTACCGAAGCGAATCCCAATTTCTAGCACATAACCTCTAGCCATCCATGCCACAATGTTTCATGATGCACACCAAAGTATTTAAAACCTCTGCAAGTACCTGTCTCCCCATCACACTCAGACAGTGTATTCAAGATTTTAACCACCACTTGGGTGAGAAAGTTCCTTTTCAAATCAATTTGAGGATTTGATTTTAGGAGCAAGGAGGTTCTACTACAGTTGTACAGGGCCCTGGTGAGACCACACCTGGAGTATTGTGTGCAATTTTGGTCTCCTAATATGAGGAAGGACATTATTGTTATTGAGGGAGTTCAGCGTAGGTTCACCAGATTAATTCCCGGGGTGGCGGGACTGATGTATGATGAAAGGAATGGGTTGACTGGACTTGTATTCGCTGGAATTTAGCATGAGAGGGGATCATATAGAAACATGTAAAATTCTTACAGGGTAGGTGCAGGAAAGATGTTCCCGATGTTGGGAGAGTCCAGAACCAGGGGTCACAGTATAAAAATAAGGGGTTTTAAATGGCTGATTCTTTATCTTGTAGCTATGTGTTCTGGTGTGTGCCTCACCCATGAGTGAAAGCATCTCAACCTCGACCATGTTAAGCCCCTTTGAATCTTGAGCATGAAAAAGAGTCCCGATGAAATATTATCAATCCAATTCCCTCCACAGATGTATCTAGCCCACGGGGTTCCCCCGTAGCAACCTCCCATTGAAGTCAACCACAGAATATCCTTCACCTTCTTGGAACTGGTGCAGAAGCTTTTGGTGAGTTTACATTATAAGGATTGGTTCGTTTGCCCAGATCGCCATTCCCTTGTTGAACAGGGGTAGTAATGCCTTCAATATCTTCAAGGTCGGTTGCAGGAGGTGCCCCCCCCCCCCACACCGGGACACAGATGGCCGGACGGGGAGAGGGACATCGCTTTGCGGGCCGATCGGTCAAAGGCGACGGAGGAAGGCCCTGCAGGAGCCAGGGGCTTAGCTAGTTCGGGAACTGCAACAATAGACCGAGTGCACGGGTGGAAATGGCAACCAAACATGGTATTGCCCACATGTGTGCATATGCAAAATGAATTTCATTGTGAATATGGGGCCAAAAGCTGGTAAGTGGGACTTGTGTAGATGGGACATGTTGGTCGCTGTGGGCAAGTTGGGCCGAAGGGCCTGTTTTCACACTGTATGACTCCATGACCACATGTGATGCCTCTTTCATCCCATATGCCATTCCCCAGAATACACACAGCATTGTCTGCAGGCTTCTGCTGAGAAAATGGCACAAGGTAGAGTTGTACTTAATTTTCACTGAGGTCATCAAATGAGTGCTGTCAGCTCACTGTCGTATGCAAAACCCTGCCCCGCCATCAATTACTTTTGCAGCATCTAATCATTGCCTTCTGACACAGAGCTTATTATCCTCTGGTAGCCGTCTGTGTCAAAAAAGTTTGTCAAAAACACACTCGCAGCCTGACTCAGTCGGAGTAAATCCTATCATTACCAACTTGAGATGGAAATATTTGATACAGTCAGAGAAAACAGGTGACTCATTGTTATACAATTCCACATGCCCCTGCAGGAATCAAATGCAATCATGCACATAATTATGTCTGTGGCATTGAGATGTCATTAGCGTACATTCGATTAGTTTACATTCGATGGACACAAAAAGCTGGAGCAACTCAGCGGAGCAGACAGCATCTCTGGGGAAAAGGAATGGGTGACGTTTCGGGTTGAGTCTGAAGAAGGGTCTCGACCCGAAAGGTCACCCATTCCTTCTCTCCAGAGATGCTGTATGTCCCGCTGAGTTACTCCAGCTTTTTGTGTCTATGATCCATCCTTTGTGTGCCTACCATTTGAAAAAGGGTTCATTTAGCCCTACTTCCCTGCCCTTTGCCCAATTAGTTCCAGTTTTAGCTTATTGTCACGTGTACCGAGGTACAGTGAAAAGCATTTGTTGCATGCTAAACCAGTCAGCGGAAAGACAATACATGATTACAATTGAGCCATTTGCAGTGCACAGATATGTGATAAGGGAATGACGTTTAGTGCAAGGTAAAGCCAGTAGACCGATCAAAGGCATTTCAAAGGGTCCCCGATGAGGTAGATAGTAGCTCAGGACTGCTCTCTAGTTGTGGTGGGTTTGTGCAGTTGCCTGATAACAGCTGGGAAGAAACCGTCCCTGCGAATCTGCGCATTTCTGCCAACAAATCCACCCCCATCATTTACGTTAATCACTACATTTTAGCATCAATACATTCGATTCTGCCTCTGAATTCCACTGGCAGCATCAAGCCACCTCAATTCTGAAGGCAATGAGGGAAATTAGAGTTCCCGTCACCGGGTTAATGTGGCAATTTGGTTGTGTTCATCATAACAGGGCTGCCACGGTGGTGCAGCGGTAGAGTTGCTGCCTTACAGTGCTTGCAGTGCCGGAGATTCGATCCCGACTAGGGGTGCTGTCGGTACTGAGTCTGTACTTTCTCCCTGTGACCGCGTGGGTTTTCTCCGAGATCTTCGGTTTCCTCCCACACTCCAAAGACGTACAGGTTTGAAGGTTAATTGGCTTTGTATAAGTGTAAATTGTCCCTAGTGTGTGTAGGATAGTGCTGGTGTGCGGGGATCACTGGTCAGTGTGGACTCGGTGGGCCGAAGGGCCTGTTTCCGTGCTGTATCTCTAAACTCAATTAAACTAAAACTAAACTAGTTGTGGTCCTGTTTCTAGACTGATAGCTTTGGTGTATTTGCCAAGGAATACTGAGAAAAGGGTGTCTGGTATGTCCTTGTCTACCGGCCGGAGGTTGAAGAGCAGCAGAAGAGGATGACAATAAGGGGGATAAAGACCTTTACACCAGCGATTCTCCCTCACTCTACCTCTCCACAAATTCCAGATCACACCGATCATGTTAGAAGGGTTTCTGCCAATGATGTGTTTGGGGACCAAGCGCAGGAAAGTGGAAATAGGGTAGATGGGACATTGTTGGCCGGTGTGGGCGAGTTGGGCCGAAAGGCCTATTTCCACACCATATTACTTTATGACTCTCTGTGTCATGCCAATTATTACACAAAGAGCAGCAGCCCTGGAGAAGGCAGGATTAGTTTCCTTGGGATGATGGAGGCAAAGTTGGAATCTGATAGAGGTCTAGGCAAAAAAGATAGAGAGAAGTGGATCTCCAGGTCAGTAGGATCAAGAACCACCGTACATAGCATGAAGTGATCCGGCAATACAAAACATAGGGGAGGGAAGAAATTAAATGCATTGCCAGTGGTACAAGTGGAGGAAGCTTCAGTCACAGTGAGAAGGGAGCTGGATAAGTGCTGGCATGGACAGTTTCACAAGGGAAAGGGAAACTGGGTGGGCACAGTGGCACAGCGGTAGAGTTGTTGCCGCACAGTTTCAGAGACGCAGGTTCAATCCTGACTCTCGGGGCTATCTGTACGGAGTTTGGACAATCTCCCAGTTTTCTCTGGGTGCTCCGGTTTCCTCCCACACACCAAAGACATACAGTTCGCAGGTTAATTGGCTTCGGAAAGGGTGCAGAAGAGTGCAGCATATGAGAACAGGGTGGCGTAGTGGTGTAGCTGGTAGAGTTACTGCTGCACAGCGCCAGAGACCTGGGTTCGATCCTGACCTTGGGCGCTGTCGGCGTGGAGCTTGCGCCTTCTCCCTGCGAAGGCTCCAGTTTCCTCCTATGTTCCTAAGACATGCGGGTTTGTAGGTTAATTGGCCTCTGTACATTCTCCCTAGTATGTAAGGAGCGGTTGCCGGAGAGAAAAAATGGGTGACGTTTCGGGTTGAGACCCTTCTTCAGATCTGAAACGTCACCCATTCCTTCTCTCTGGAGATACTTCCTGTCCGCTGAGTTACTCCAGCATTTTGTGTCTATCTTCAGTGAAAACCAGCATCTGCAGTTCCTTCCCACGCATCAGATCATTGTCAGTTTTAAATAATAATAATAATAATAATAAATAATAAATTTTATTTATGGGCGCTTTTCAAGAGTCTCAAGGACACCTTACAAAAATTTAGCAGGTAGAGGAAAAACACATAAGGGGAATGCACAATGTCCTTTCTTTAATATAGACCACTCGTAGTCATCAGATAGAGGAGATTCACACACCGTGAGTCTGGGATGGATTAGAAACCATATCTCCGAAGTCAAAAAAATGTAGGTTTAATAGTATCACCAACTTCCCCAGTCACAAACAACCCTTATCAGCAGAAACTGATATCTGCAATTCACCAGGTCTCAGATAATGCACGACTGACTTCAGACACTGTGACACCTTTTTTTTCTCTGATGTTCTGAAAATGTGTAATTCTGTCCTTTGGAGTGACTGAATGTGAGTAGCATGATTACACAGGCACCTATGTGCTAAAACAAAATTGCAAACTGATTTTCCAAACAAATCTTGCTTGTCAGATGTCTGTACAAAGTGATAGGGCAGGGGGCTGAAAGACTCCTATTCAAGGCCTATCAGCATTGCTATGTGAGGTGAGGTTGTTTAGTTTTGTTTAGTTTAGTTTAGAGATACAACGCAGAATCAGTCCTTCATCCCACCGAGTCCTTCGTCCCACTGAGTCCGTGCCAAACAGCGATCCCCGCGCACACACTATCCTACACATACTAGGGACAATTTATAATTATTCCAAGCTAATTAACCTACAAGCCAGTATGTCTTTGGAATTATTTTGGAATAATGGCATTGTTATTAGCATCATAGAAAGTTATGACTCATAGAGGCCATTTGACTTATCAAGTCCGTCCTGGCCAACTAGTCTTTAGATCTGGTTTCTTGGCTTGGTTCATAGGTGCTGCACAGTGGCACAGTGGTAGAGTTGCTGCCTTGCAGCACCAGAGACCCAGGTTCGATCCTGACCACGGATGTTGTCTGTATAGAGTTTGTACGTTCTCCCTGTGACCTGCATGGGCTTTCCCCGGGTGCTCCAGTTAGCTCCCACTCTCCAAAGACGTACACGTTTGTAGGTTAATTTTCTTCAGTAAAAATTATAAATTGTCCCTTGCTTGTAGTATAGTGCTAGTGTACGGGGGTCGCTGGTCGACCCGGACTCAATGGGCCGAAGGGCTTGTTTCCATCCACACTGTATCTCTAAACTAAACTAAACGCTATAGGTAATAGATCTTCAAGTTTTAATCCATTCGTTACTGCTGGATGGAATTAGAATTATTGGCAAATTTGACAGCCACATACTGATTAATTCGCAGCCTATCAGACCCATGTAGTACTAGCTACTTGAGCATTAACTAGCAACCAGAGCTAACAGAACCAGAACCAGGGGCCACGGTTTAAGAATAAGGAGTAAGCCATTTAGAACGGAGACGAGGAAACACTTTTTCTCACAGAAAGTGGTGAGTCTGTGGAATTCTCTGCCTCAGAGGGCGGTGGAGGCAGGTTCTCTGGATGCTTTCAAGAGAGAGCTAGATAGGGCTCTTAAAAATAGCGGAGTCAGGGGATATGGGGAAAAGGCAGGAACGAGGTACTGATTGGGGATGATCAGCCATGATCACATTGAATGGTTTGAAGGGCCAAATGGCCTACTCCTGCACCTATTGTCTATTGCCTATTGTCTACAACAGCTGCTGCTCAGATTGTTTCAGTCATCGATTTAATATTCCCTCTCTTCACTACGGTTTGCTCTAAGGGGAAGAATGTTTAGTTTCTCATTTCCTTCAGTGGGAGTAAACTTTCTCATAATATCACCCTTCCTGGCACTCAATATTTGCCATGATAATGCAGTTATCTATTTAATTTTGGACCACAGGATACAGTGCTCACGGAACTAACCAGCCGTCTCAGCAGTGAATGATTTAAGATGGTAGAATGTATTTTTGCATGATAAAATTGCACAACTAAACTCTGCTCTTCCAATTCATGTTGAGATGAATGATTTCCTCTGTACTAAATATAGCAAAATCACAAACATATTTATGAAGAATATATGCGTGGGTTACTTACTTGTAGCAGAGAGAGGTTTCCCCTTCATATTTTCAACTGTTAATATTCTGACTAAATTTGTCTTAGGCTGTTGTTTCTATTTGGGCAGTAATTGTAATACAGGTTTACCAATAACTAACCTGCTGCATCAATGGTTCAATAGTTTCATCGTCTTTATTGAGTTGACTTTATGCAGTTCAGTAAAAATGTTACTATACATAAACACAATCACACTGAAGTTCAAGAGTATGAATAGACGATAAGACTAATAGATTACTATTATAGGGTGGCACATTGGCGCAGTGGTCGAGTTGCTGCCTTACAGCACCAGAGACACAGGTTCGATCCTGACTGCGGGTGCTGTCTGTACGGGGTTTGTACGTTCTCCCCATGACCGCGTGGGTTTTCCCCGGGTGCTCGGGTTTCCTCCCACATTCCGAAACCGTACAGGTTTGTAGGTTCATTGGCTCTAAACTGTCCCTAGTGTGTAGGATAGAAGTAGTGAGAATAGGTGATTGCTGGTCGGCGTAGACTCGGTGGGCTGAAGGGCCTGTTTTGGTGCTATATCTCTAAACTAAGCTAAACTGGACCATCGAAATCAACATGGCACCTCTTGCGGCATGCAAAGTTACTCAGCATTAAAGAACAGATCAGGATGTCCATGCTTTCAATGCACCCGTAACATAAGTCGTAGATTGCAAAGGATAGTGGCAGTTTGGCAACCCTTCAGGTATTCAAGTGCTACAAAGTCTTTCTCTTCGGATTTAGTGATTCACTTTAGCCTTCCACAATCTGAAAGGGTTTTTCTTTAAAGTGCACTGTCAGATGAAAGCAGTGGTCTAGAGTTTCCATAAATATAATGTTTCCATTGGTATACAGACTGCTCATCATATTTCCATTACACTTACTTTTTTTCAGAAATCCCTTTTAATTAAAAACAGACAGCCAGTAATTCTGCCAGCATCACTAAATAAACCCTCACTGGGACCAGAAGGAGAATCCTCTGGTGGCTGTCTGATTATTTTTTGTAAAGTTCTTAAAATTAATATATACCAAAAGCAATTGTAATTTACTGATTGGCAATCTGAGAAACATGTATCCCCTTAATTGATGCTCAAGGCTTTCCCGAATTATGCTTTACTTACATTTAAAAATCATGTTGGATGCTTGATTTTTAAAGTTTAGTAATATCTTCCCTTTCATTATCCTTCGGTATCAAGGATGGCTTGCTTCTGTCCCATTTCGTTGGGATCAGAGGTGACTGATGAGGCCAAAGCAAGGACTAAAGTGTGCACCAGAGATGGGGCTGGTGATGCATCCTGAGGAGGGGAACTAGAGTTTGTGAGGTGGTGTAGTTTCATCCACTATTGCTTCTTTCATGCATGTCCCCAAGGTTCTCAATACCTGCAGCACAGTGTCGCAGCAGTAGAATTGCAACCTTACAGCGCCAGAGACCTGGGTTCGATCCTGACTACAGGTGCTCGTCTGCACGGATTTTGCACTTTCTCCCCGTGATCTGCGTGGGTTTTCACCGTATATCCGGTTTCCTCCCACACTCCAAAGACGTACAGGTTTGTAGGTTCAGTGGCTTGGTATAAATGTAAATTGTCCCTAGTGTGTGTAGGGTAGTGTTAGTGCGCGAGGATCGCTGGTCGGCATGGACGCTGTGGAATTATGGAGGAAGCTTTTGGGAAAATCTATGGAGGAAGTTTTTGGGAAGAATGATCATATTTCAATATGTTTCAGGGTAGCCATTGAAAAAGATATGGCTAGTCCTGGAGTTTAATTGGCTAGTCCTGGTGTCTTAAATTGGGGGAGGACTGATTCAGAAATATAATACAGGATCTGGTGAAAGTAGATTGGGTGCAGCTGCCACATGAAACAAGCAACATCCGATAAGTGGGAGGTGTTTAAAGATGCTGCGTTGAGTGTTCAGAGTCAGCATGTCCCAATAAGTGTAAGAAGCAAAGATGGTAAGATTAGAGAAGCTTGGTAAATAAAGGAAATTTACTATTTGATTGGGACAGGAAATAGAAGGAACCACACATCAGGGACAGGCAATTTATCTATTTAGTGAAGTTTACAGGGGGTGTAGGAGTGAACTTAAGAAAGTTGGGAGGGCAAGAAGTGGACATGAAATGGCCTTGAAAGCAGGATTAAGGAGAAACCCCAAATGCTTCTTAGTAGAAGCAAGAGGGTAGCTAGTTTGGGTCATTGGATGGAGTCGAGGGGGAGGTAAAGGGACAGATGTTCCATCTCCTGTGGTTGCAGGGGAAAGTACCTTGGGAGGGGATGGTTTTGGTGGAAAGGGAGTTTCAGACGAAACTGTCTCTGCGGAAAGCAGAAAGGGGTGGAGATGGGAAGATGTGGCCAGTAGTGGGATCCCGTTTGAGGTGGCGAAAATGTTGGAGGATTATATGCTGTGTGCGACGGCAGATGGGGTGGAAGGTGAGGACAAGGGGGACTCTGACCTTGTTACGAATGGTGGAGGGAGCATGAGCAGAGCTGCAGGTTATCGAGGAGACCCTAGTGAGAGCCTCATCTATAATGGAAGAGGGGAACCCCCCGTTTCCTAACGAATGAGAACATATCCGATGCCCTGGTATGGAACACTTCATCCTGGCCGCAGATGTGGTGTAGCCGGAGAAATTGGGAGCAGGGGATAAAGTCTTTACAGGAAACAGGGTGGGTAAAAGTGTAGTCAAGATAGCTATGGGAGTTAATAGGTTTGTAGTAGATGTCGGTCAATAGTCTGTTTCCTGTGATGGAGATGGTGATATCTAGAAACGGTAGGGAGATGTCGGAAATGGTCCAAGTGAATTTGAGTGCAGGGTGGAAATTAGTGGTGAAGTTGATGAAGTCAGTGAGTTCTGCATGGGTGCAGGAGGCAGCACCAATGCAGTTGTCAATGTAGCGGAGGTGAAGTTCAGGGATAGGGCCAGTGTAAGCCTGCAACAGAGATTGTTTGACGTACCCTACAAAGAGATAGGCATAGCTAGGGCTAGGCTAAAACTACAGTGTTTACTCAGAAAAGCAGGGACTAATAATAAGATTATGAAGAGACAGCAAGGTGCTGTGTAGGGGAGATCCAGTCTTAAAAAATCTTTAGACCTTATACTTTAGTGACACAGCATGGAAATAGGCCCATCCGCCCACGTAGTCAACGCCAACCGGCAATTACCCCCCCCCCCCCCCCCCCCTTACACTAGCACTATCCTACACATTAGGGACAATTTACAATTTGCAGAAGCCAATTAACCTACAAACATGTACTCCTTTGGAGTGTGGGAGGAAACCGGAACATCCAGAGAAAACCCATGCGGTCACAGGGAGAACGTACAAACTCCGTACACACTGCGCCCATAGTCAGGGTCACTGGCGTTGTAATGCAGCAACACTACTGTTGCGCCACCGTGCCACCACTGATCAATGTGGTCAATGGAGGCACGAGAGAACTGCATATACTGGAATCTTGAGCCAAAACCAAAGTACTGGGGGAAATCAGTGGGCCAGATATTTCCTGGCATTGGTACTAGTATCTTTGTAATTTGTCGTCAATATAGATGACCTGGATGAGAATGTAGGTGGTCTGATTCATAAGTTTGATGATAACTCAAAATTTAGTTGAATTGCAGGAATTGAACACAGTTGTTTGTCTGAGGATACAGAGGGACAAAGAACAGATGGAAGGTTAGACAGAGTGGTGGCAGATGGAATTGAATCAAGGCAAGTGTAAAGTAATACATTTTTGGTATGTCAAATACCAGCAGAAAATAACCAGAAAAGGGTAGGGACCTTAGAAGTGTTGATGTACAGAAAGATCTTGGCATGCAAGTTCAAAGTTCCCTGGAAATAGCAACATAAGTGGATAGGGTAGTATAAAGGGCACTTGGCATACTTGCCTTTGTAGTCTGAAGCAATGAAGAATTGGAATGCCATGTTGCAGCCCTATAAAATATTGGTTAGGCCACACTTGAAGTATTGTATACAATCCTAGTTGCTACATTCCAGGAAGTATCACACTATTAGAAAGAGTGCAGAAGATATGAATCAGGATATTGCGTTTAGTTACAAGAAACTGGGATTGCTCTCATTCGTCTACAGGAGGCTGAGGAATGACCTTAGATAGATTTATTAGATTATGAGAGGCAGAGATCAGACAGAGTCATAGTATGCTACCCAAGATGGCGTAGTCTAAAAATAAAGGAAATGGGTTGAAAATAAGGTGGGAGAATTTGAAAGGAGACTTGAGGAGGACGTTCTCCCTGCCAAGTTATATGGAACAAGCTGCCAGGGGAGATGGTGGAGTACAATTATATTAACAGACATTTGGAATATACTTGGATAAGAAAATAGAAAAGGGATATGGGCCACAAATGGGATTGGGGTAGCTCAGCATCATAGTTGGCATGAAGGAGTAACAAAATACCATTTTGTTGCTGTACAGCTATATGACTCCATAATAATTGAACAGCAATGTTTTAATAAATTGGATTACCCCAAGAGCTCCTGAAAATTAAAGGATCAGCCAATACATTTAGCCTTTGAACCATTAGATTCAGATTTAGTTTAATTTAGGTTGGAGATACATCGTGGACACAAGCCCTTCGGCTCACCGAGTCCGCACCGACCAGCGATCCGCCAACATTAACACTCCCTTACATGCACTAAGAACAATTTTACATTTATACAATTATACCAAGCCAACTAACCTAGAAACCTGTGTGTCTTTGGAGTATAGGAAAAAACCGAAGATCTTGGAGAAAACCCACGCGGGTCACGGGGAGAACGCACAAACTCCGTACAGATGAGCACCCATAGTCAGGATCGAACCCTGGTCTCTGGCGCTGTAAGGCAGTACCTCTATGCCCTCGTTTTTTGGCTTACATGTTTTTCAGCGACTCCAAGAAAATATAGTTTAAATGTTCAAATGTCGGCAGACTATAGGGCATTCCAGAGATGCTGGTAAAGGGCCTGTCCCACTGTACGAGGTAATTCAAGAGCTCTCCCGAGTTTAAAAAAAAAATCAAACTCGTGGTAAGCACGTAGAATGTACATTGCGGGTACGTCGGAACTCGGGACGTCTCTTAGCGGCTCGTAACGCTAACGGCAGGTACTTGGGAAATGCGGTAATCTTGTGAAGATTTTTCAACGTTGAAAAATGTTCATGAGAGCCCCTACGAGCGGCTGTTACCGTAATTCTCCAAGTTCGAATCAGGGGAAACTCTGGAGAACTCTTGAATTAGCTCGTACAATGGGACAGCCCCATAAGTGTGCTGATGGAACTATTGAGGTGGCAACTTGTGATATCTCAGGAAGCTTAACTATCTGGATTCTCTATGTACTGAGCCTCAATATTTTTGATCACGTACTTTGATTAGTACAGGTCAGGGATTAATGGGAGAAGGCAGGAGAATGGGGCTGAGAGGGAAAGATAGATCAGCCAGGATTGAAAGCAGAGTAGACTTGATGGGCCAAATGACCTAATTCTGCTCCTATAACATGAACTTATGAATTTATGAACAATACCAGTGAAATGAACTCTCTCAACTTCTGGATTTACATGGATGTAACTGTGCCAATAGCCACTGGGTCTAGTGAATGTTCTGACTCTAAAGAACCATGGATATCACTGAAGGGTACGCTGCCATTCGGTGGGAGGCAATGGAGTAAATATTGTTGCTCAATAAAGATTTCTTGGTATTTCGAAAGGCTGCTAAGGTATTTTTTTTTAAAAAGAGGCCTGGAAATAAAGGATGGAAAAGTTAATGTGGGGAGAGCAAATGGAGCATGTTGATACTTGGCAGAATGTTGGCTTGCTTAAAAAACAGGGAGTGTGGCTGTACTGCTGGGTAAGGGAGTACAAATCAATTAGTACTCCAGGGCACACGCTTCAGGGGATAGCAGTGCACCATGTAAGCAGCAGGAGGCATTTTCTTCTCAGAGTCATATCACATTGGGGTGGCATGGTGGCGCAGCGGTAGAATCGCTGCCTTGCAGCGCTTAACGCGTCAGAGACCCGGTTCGATTCTAACTACGGGACTGCTGCATGTACGGAGTTTGCACATTCTCCCCATGACCGCGTAGGTTTTCTCTGAGATCTTTAGCTTCCTCCCACACTCCAAAGACATACAGGTTTGTAGATTGACCAGATAGGCATAACATGTAAAAAGTGTCCTTAGTGTGTGTACGATAGTGTTAATGTGAGGGAATCGCTGGTCGGTGCAGACTCGGTGGGCTGAAGGGCGCTGTTTCTCTAAAATAAATCTATCAAAGCTATCCTGACAAAGTTCTAGCCAATAGCCAGAAGGAGGTAGCAAAACACAGAGGTTGGACCCAAAATTAAGAGATAGGCAACCACATCTGTGTATGAAAATCCTTAAGGAGGATCCACACTCAATCACACATCCCTCCAATTTAGTGCAACCCTTACTATTTTAACCATTTTAATGCATGGGTTTAACCTCAATGTTATGAAAAATGTTGTATAAGAGCTATATCTCTTGTTTCTCTTTCTCCTGACTAGACTGAAGAAGGGTCTCAACCCATTCCTTCTCTCCAGATATGCTGCCTGTCCCACTGTGTCTATCTAAGAGTACCAGAGTCAGGAATTCAGGATGCAACTTTGGGAAGGCAACATTTGGAGTATTATGTGCAATTCTGGCCACCCCCTTGCAGGAGGGGTGTGGATGCTTTGGAAAGAGTGTAGAAGAATTTTACCAACATGCTGCCTGGATTAATGGGTATTGACTGTAAGGAGAAGTTGGACAGAATTATTTTCTCTGGAATGTCTGAGGTTAAGAGGATACCTATATATAATAATGAGAGGCAGCAGTAGGGGAGACAGTCAGATCTTGTTTGCCAGGATGGATACAGATACAGATGGATACAGATGGACACAGACTAGAAGGCAGAGCTTTAAACTGAAAGGGGCAAAGTTTAAAGGAGATGTGTGGAGTACATTTTTTACACAGAGGGTGATGTGTGACTGGAACCTTCTGCCAGGGATGGTGCAGGAGGCAGATACAATAGTGGCATTTAAGAGGCCTTTATTTAGGCACATGGATGTGCAGAGAAAGTAGGGGTATGGATTATGTACAGGCAGATGGATTAGTTTAAATTGGCATCATGTTCAGCATGCACTTTGTGGGCCGAAGGGCCTGTTTCCGTGTTGCATGCGTCTACGTTTGATAGTCTATATTTCTCTCTGTCCCCACACTGGACGTGCCCTGGAACTGCCCTCCATTTTCTTTGGTCTCAGTATAGCAAAAGGAAAATCTTTAATCTTCAAAGCACATCTTCAAGAAACAAACTTACAGATCCAGATGTTGAATTCTTTTTTTGTGGCCATTTTATTTGGTGGAATAGTATTAATGGAGTACTCTTGTTGGTTAGGCTTTAAGCAAACATATGCAAATGGCTTTAAGTTTCAATGTTGTGTTCAAAATTGTTAAAACATCTGAAAACATATGGGTGTAATGTCTTCGACAAGAGTCACTCTTGCTAATTATTGCAAGTATAACGTACACAGCCATGACTAAGTATAATGTGCTGAGTTTTGAGGTCAGGAGTTAACTCAGTAGTAGGTCAGCCAAGCTTTGATCAAAAATGACTTTGTACTTCTCTGCCAAATGAGGTATTAAACATTCCCTCCTGTGAGCCCTGCTGCAAATGAATCTGTAACATTGCAGCAATATAAAAGTATGTCAGGATGTAGACTGTTCCATCTTGGCAATGTTTGCGCAAACTACGACCAAGAAAATGTGACATTGTGTAATTATTAAATGATCCCATTCATCATTACGTAGGTGTTGACATCAGAACTTGATGATTGGCTTCAGTAGCATTTGTCGTCTTCCTGCCAATTCTCCATGGTTAAAATTAGGGTCCATTGCACATTATTAAGAACATAGGCTCAGGAATAGGGCATTAAGTCCCTTAATCTCATGTATGATCCAATTAGGTCACGATTGATCTTTTTCCCCAACACCACTACCAAAACTTTGAACACTGACCCGCTGAGTTACTCCAGCATTTTGTGCTTATCTTTGGTACGAACCAGCATCTGTAGTTCCTTCCCACAAACTTTGATTCATATTCCTCTGTATCTTACCTCAATCGTTCCAGTATCACTAAATCAAATAGGCTGTGGGCCGAGCATTAAAAATGTGTCTAGAAATCAACTTTCGTGACCCATGTCTCGGAACTGCATGAAATTTTGCACAGATTGAGATAAAATATAATTGAGAAGGAAGTCATAACTCGTCAGAGCCAAAAGTTGCACATTAATTAAAGTAAACTAATTAGAAAATGAGATTAAAAAAAGTAAGCTCCATCTAGTGTCCAATGCCCACATTGCACCATGGGGAGCCTACTTCCATGTTGCAGTCTATTTAAACTATATATTATTATACTAGACCAAGTGCAGACCCGTTGGGTTTGCTCCCCCAATGGTGTGATCCCCCACCCCAATATTCCACCATGCACCCGTCTCAGCCAATGGAACTGAGGCCGTTCCAAAATGTAAGATTCCAGCACTCCCCTGCCTCCCTCAGCAGTGGATTTAAAAAAAAATCCAATTGCACCTCCCCTGCCTGCTGCAGCAGTGAAAAGTTCAGAGTGTTCCTGTCTTGCAACTTTGTTTCGAAGTGTGTTGGAAGCTGATAGGAAGGAGCAGCCATCAACGAATCAAAAGGCAGAAAGGCAGCCGGACGGCAGTTGGTCGGATGGCACGAGAGTTTTATATAATAATAGATAATAAAATATGGTATAATCATATATAAATATATGACTTGGGAATATGACTGTAATCATATATAATTATGTATAATTATATTATATAAAAATAATATAATCAATATAATTTTGAGTGTGCATTTTGAATGAGACTACTGCAGCGGTCCGGCTCCTGAACCAGACTAATTAATGGGTGAGGGCAGTTCATCTGGGTTGCCCCGTTTACTGAACCCCACTGACTGCCAGTGTGCAGAGTGGGGGTCATGGCCATAGTGGGACTGGGGCAGTGCCAGGCTGGGGGAAGGCTAAGGCATCTTGAGAGGAAAATGCCTAACCCTATACTAACTCTAACTTGCCCCGCTTCAAGAGCTACCTCTGACACCTGTACTAATCAAGAATCTGTCAATCTCTGCCTTAAAAACATTAATTGACTTGGCCTCCACAGCTGTCTGTGGCAATGAATTCCACAGGTTCACAACCCTCTGACAAAATTAATTCCTCCTCATCTCCTTTCCAAAGGTACATCCTTTTATTCTGAGGCTATGGCCTAGACTCTCCTATTAATGGAAACACCCTCTCCATAGCCATTCTATCCAGGCCTTTCACATTCGCGTTGCTTGATGAATACTTCCTGATTTACCTCATCTATCCCCTTACTTTATGATGGATTCTTCCCCACTTCTCGTTGTCATAATGATAACTGATGATAATCCTTGATTCAAGACGGGAGAAATTCTGAAATCTTCCTTTAAATCGTGCCTTCATGGCACAGGAGTTAAAATGTGACAAAATCTGTTTGTTTGATAATCAGAAGCATAAGCTCTGCCAGTATATCCTACTTGCATGTTGGAAGTCGCTCAATTCTTTTTTATTGAAAACAGGATGAAACAGGAGACACCATCATTTCTGAGCCAGCTCTCTGTAATGATTCCGTTCGGGTGTAAGGAGAAGCCGGTGGAAGCCGCATGCCCAACGCCTCCAGGTATAACATCATTAACAGCAAATGCGGCTTTCGTTTAAAGAAATGAGAGTGCCTGACTTTAACACTGTTGTACATTGATTCCCTGTACTTGGTTATGGACTAGTGCCAATGGCTGGATGGCAATACACTTGCTATCTAACATTGTTACATATAGTTTCCACACTCCTAGTCTGTTTGCAGAATCAACACATCCATGTTCTCCAGAGATGCTGTCTGTCCTGCTAAGTTCCTCCAGCACTTCATGTCCTTTTTTGTAAACCAGCATCTGAAGTTGCTAGTTTCTACCTCATTTATAATATTTGCTTTAGACCTTAGAACATTAGAACTTAGGGCAAGGCTGTGGAGGACAAGTCAATAGATATTTTAAAGGCAGAGATTGATTGTTTCTTGATTAGTACAGGTGTCAGGGGTTATGGGGAGAAGACAGGAGAATGAGGAAAGATTGAAACGACTAGGCAGTGGAGGCCAAGTCACTGGATGGATTTAAGTGAGAGTTAGATAGAGCTCTAGGGGCTAGTGGAGTCAAGGGATATGGGGAGAAGGCAGGCACGGGTTATTGATAGGGGACGATCAGCCATGATCACAATGCATGGCGGTGCTGGCTCGAAGGGCCAAATGGCCTCCTCCTGCACCTATTTTCTATGTCTATGTCTATGTTAATGGGGTTGAAAGGAAAATAAAGATCCTTTTTGAATGGCGGAGTAGACTTGATGTGCAGGATGGCCTAATTCTGCTCCTATCGCTTATGAATTAATGGACTTATGAACATGTTAAATTTGCATCTTTTTAACTTACTGAAATGATCTATGAAAATATATTTTGTGTGCCTTTCTTTAGTGAGGCTAGCAGCTTTTGTTACACAAGGAACTGCAAATGCTGGAATATTGCGTTGAACACAAGAATCCTGAAATGTTGCCTATCCATGAGTCCACACACAGAGGCAAAGACTGAGCTGCCGGAATAGGCCAGAGACCGGCAGCGCCTTCTCTTCAAGCCCCAAAGCTGAGCTGCCAGGAAATGCCTGAAACCGCCACGCCTCCTCTCAGTGGCAAGGGAGAATTACATGGAGAAGCTTGAGAACGCCACAGTTCCTCCTTCAAGACCAGGACTGAGCTGCGAGACAAGTCCAAGATCACCACTGACACTACACGTGCATCCTGATGACCAGGGACAGCATCCCCATACTGTCCTGGATACCTTACCACTGTAAATAAAACATATCACATGAGTTTGCCCTACTGGAAGTGTTGGTGTGTTCATTGGCAAACCCGGCATCATCCCCAACGCCACACAGCTTAAACAAAGTCTCCCACAAAGAGAGTTGATGGGGCGTAATTTATTCTTTCTGGAATATGCTCTGGAGCACCACTCTCATCCATTCAGTCTGTGCACAGTTCTGCCAATTTGAGGGCCTCCCATGTACTTTTACACTGACCAAATATCGATAAACCATGGGACCTTCTGATTCACTTGTGAGGGTTAGCACCCAATGACCCAAGGTAATGCTATCTTGTGAAACAGCAATACCAATGATGAAACTTACTCAGCTTAATAACTGATTATTTATGCCTTCTATTAGACTTGTTATTGATTGGTATTAGAAGCACCACTTGTCAAGAGTGTCGCATTGTCACAGGCACCCGGGAACGGAACAATGAAATTATTACTTTCTGCAGTTTTACTCTTGGTCATGTTGTTAATTTGAGAGTTGCAAGGTGCAAAAGGACAGAGTTCTGAGTGAACAGAAAAGGGGCGGTCCAACCACCACGCCAATCCAGGCATTGCACTGTTACGAGCATCACTAACTTGCTTACCTACCCTCATTTCTCTGTTCTCCATCTCGTGTACCTGCCAAGAAGCAAAAAGTAGTGAAACCACAAGCCAATTGGATGCAAAGTTACTTTCACACACCAAGAACAATCCATGAATCTCCAGCAGCCTCAAGCTATGCTTTTTCCTTCATATACTTATCTCTCAGCTGCTACACAAAATGGACCTTTGAGCAAATGCACTTGCAAATCTCTGAGGTGATCCATTCCTCATTAAAATTTAATATTGCTCCAAGTCCATTAAACCAACTTTCTACCAACTCTCGAACTGTTGTCCAGTAAAATTTCCTTTTCGGCAGCTTGTGAACTTATTAAACTTTTCACACCTCTGCAATTATCCTCCAGCAACCTTGAAATCAAAGAGTTATAGTGCATTAATGGAGGCAGCCCCACTATTCCTATGAATGGCTGCCTGCTTCACAAAGGCAATACCCTGTTTCCTGTTTAAATTTGATTTGGTGACTTCATATTCAAATTGCATGACCCAATTTGTACTACTTCAGATTCCAATTACTTCATTCAAAAACAAACAGTGTAACATAATTCTTACGTGTACAGAGAAAGAGAGGATGTGTGCTATCCAATTATGAGTCAACTAATAAACAAGTATAGACCATGTATAAAATCATGAGGGGAATAGATCGGGTAGATGCACAGTCTCTTGCCCATAGTAGAACCGAGGACCAGCCGACATAGGTTTAAGGTGAAGGGAAAAATACTTAATAGGAATCTGAGGGGTAAATTTTTCACACAAAGGCTGGTGGGTGTATGGAACAAGCTGCCAGAGGAAGTCGTGGAAGCTGAGGTTATCCAAATGTTTAAGAAACAGTTAGACAAGTATATGGATAGGACAGGTTTGGAGGGATATGGACCGGGCAGGTGGGACCAGTGTAGCTGCGACATGTTGGCCGGTGTGGGCAAATTGGGCTGAAGGATCTGTTTCCACGCTGTATGACTCTATGACCATTGTACATGCAGTTATTTATCATTCAAGAGAGTACAAAGGGTAACAATACTGAAGGAAATTCCCCATCTGAATCATCTGAATCAGCCAAAATATATGGCACATCTAGACTACTAAGCATAAATTATGTAATCAATGCCCACAAACACAGAAATAATTAAACAACTCCAAAGTTGTGGCATATCCAGGCTTCATGGTAGCAGACATTTGAATCATCACATTGATTTAGAATTGGGTTCAATACAATTTTACGATCAAGTAATTAAAAATGACCTCCTTGTTTTTTTTATATATCCTGAACAAACTGGTTCTCCATCATTAATGGCTACTAATCATCCAACTTAGATGCCAGATACCAGAAATGTTATTAAATAAAATGTTATATTTTTATTTGAAACAGTCACACAAGTCCTCCAGCTTCCAGTGTGAACCTCTCTGGGTTAATTCTCTTTCAATTAGATCAGTCAGCACCTCCAGATATCCCTTGTGAATTTATTTAATTTAATTTGGGTTTTAATTCAGCCCTGTTATTTCTTTCATTCATTTCGAAGGCGTGGGTGTTGCTGTAGAGGCAAACACATGTGCAAAGTTAATGAAATGCAGACCATTTGCAAAGGTACAAAATGGATGAGTGGAACTCAACATATGGATTCTAGTACAAAAGCATTGTTCTCTCCAGAAAATCATTTAATTTCTTCCATGAACAAATTGCTGAAGTTTCCAGAATGGTTGTGGTTATATTCTAAGTTTAGAGTGCTGGCACGAGATCAGACACTGCGAGCATTTCACTCTATCTGATCTGATCATGAATCTAACCCCACACAAACACACTCCCATGCATCTCAAATTACCTTGAGAAGATGGTGGTGAGCTGCCTCTTTGACCAGATCAGAGGGCAGTTAAGAGACTATCACATTGGTATGCATTTTGGAACCACATGCAGACCAGATCAAGTAATGACAGTAGTTTTCCTTGACTTGCAGAGCCAGATGAGCTTTTATAACAATCCAGCAGTTTCCAGATTTCATTCATAATACTGATCTTTTTAGTCACAAACAAAATCAATATTTGGATAATTTATTAACAGATACAAATTGCAGCAGTGAGCGTTCTTTCTTACGATTATGATTCTGGGACCCTCTGTTTATGTGTTCAAGTGTCTCGGATAGACTGAACTCAAACTGCCATTGTCTGCAAAAGTGAGGGAGGCTCCGATTCTGTGTAGGAGCCACAGCTTTAATGCCTGCTACTCAATCTGAATCCATAGCAATGCACTATCTGGAACGACCCAGGGTCAACTCAAAGCTGCTTCTGAAGAGCTCATTCAATTCTGTTGTACTTTATTTTCAGAGAGGGCCAAGACTAAGTATGTTATGACTACAGATGCCAGGTTGGCATGAGATGAAAAGCTCTTCCACAGCTGTGGTTTGGGTGGCTTGTTAAAAAGATATGGAAAGAAGCTTGTTTTGCTGCTTAACCTGTATCTGATCCCACAGAAAATAATTGAAAACAAGAATGGTCTATCAGTGATCTATTTTAATGAATATAAAAAATGAACTGATAACTTAGTAATTGCCAGGTATAATGTAAACAATTGTGGATCGGAATGACTCATACGAGAGGATTCTTTTGTTAGATCGCACACCAAGGTTTGTTTTTGAAGTAGTGCATCTGCTAGGTATTAACAAATGATAAAATTCTGTCTAAAATTTCACAGAGTTGACTTAATGCTTCCATCTGCCTAGTATTGTCTTAATCCGCTCTTACAGCGAGTTCCTCTCCTGTTACTTCCCTGCGTCACAAGTGTTCAAATAAAGACCCTGATCTTATTTATTGCAGACACAGAGGAGACAAACAAAGTCTGAATAGGTGACATACATCATTTTGGCATTTGACAATGTAGATCAGCAAGTTTTTCTCAAAACCTCTCACGTTCCTTGGATATGCCAAAATACTTTATGAGTAATTTAATCCTTTCCGATTGTAATTCGTAAACCTTTCAAGGTAACTGTGCAATAAGACTTCACAAACAGCAATGAGCAAAAGGACAAAATAGACTGCTAGAGAGCAGCCCTGAACTACTATTTACCTCATTGGTGACCCTCGGACTATCTTTGATCGGACTTTACTGGCTTTACCTTGCACTAAACGTTCCTCTTGCACTAAACTATCCCCCTCTCGTGTATCTACAAATGGCTCGATTGTAATCACGTGTTGTCTTTCCGCTGACTCATTAGCATGCAAGAAAAGCTTTTCACTGTACCTCGGTACCTAGTTTAGACAATATACTAAACTAAACTAAACTAAACTGAACTGAACGGAACTAAACTGAACTAGGTCGGTTTGTTGAAATCTGAAATGCAAACAAGTAAATACCCAACTGTGACAAAGGTGAAAAGGAGACAGACGGATTTCAGCAGATTTCAGATAATGAATAAAACCTTGGCCGTCCATTCCCTTCCCAGATGCTGCCCTACTCGCTATCATCAGTACTTTGTGTTCTGCTTAAGAATCCAACACCCTCTTGTCTCCTTTTCACCTCTAGCCTTTGTCACTTATTCCACCCATCTGCCAGTCGAACCTCACACACGTGTAGCCACCTATCACTCGCCAGGCTTTTCCCCACCTCACCTCTCTTTTCCATTCGACCCCCCCCCCCCCCCCCACTCCTGTCACTGAAGGAGGATCCTGACCCGAAATAGCATTCAGCCCATTCCGTCCTCAGAGGCTACCTGACCCATTGAGATCCTCCAGCACATAGTTTTTAAACTAATGGGCCTGTCCCACAGGTGATTTTTCAGGCAACTGTCGGAGACTGTAAAGTTGCCGGCAGTCGCCTGAAAAACCCGACAACTGGAACGGCAACTGTCAGAGTGGAACACACACACACACAAACACATCACTTCTTTCACCAGCCCGTGATGCAGGCGGGGGACAGGGCAAGCGGGGGCGCGCTATCTGAGTGAAATTCCCACGGTGCTAAGCCAAGGTGATACAGACACACACTGCGATGAACAGGAAGGTTGGTGCTGTAATTAAGACTGTGAAGCTGTGAAGTTCGGCAGACATTTAACATTACCTGTCGGTTACCCTCGGTTCTTAAAACAACCATTTACCTTTTTTTCCCCAATGACCCAATGAAATTCACCAGTCAGCCACCGGCTACAACCTACAAGAACCTTTGACCTCCTGGCAACCCACGAGAACCTCCTGGTGACCCACCTACGGCACGAGAATTCTCGCTACTCTCCTTGGCGGCTTCATTCTAGCCGCCGCTAATTTTTCAACATGTTGAAAATTGTGCGGCGACCATAATGAGGCCATGACTAGTTCCCAGAATGCGGTAACTCCTCACGACGACTCCCAGGCAACCACACGCGAACATGTGGTGACCACGTGGCGACTGCATAGCCTCCTGCAGTCGCCTAAAAAGTTGCCTAAGTGGGACAGGTCCATAAGGTTACCATTTTCAGAATAACAAATTTTTGTCAGAACTAATAAAAATGAAAAGTCAAATATGTTGCAAGTAATGGAGAAAAGAAACAGCTTCTTAATTCTTAGTGGATCCGCCTGTCTGGAAGCGATTTTACTAAATGTCCACTTACTCCTGCCCTGTTGATTATTTTCAGTAAGTCAGAAAGTGCTGGAGGAACTCAGCTGATCAAGCAGCGTCTGATAAGGGCATTACTTGTGGAGGGCATTCGGGGACAGTTTCTTCCCAGCAGTTAAAATGCATTTTTCTCCTGTCTGTTTGAGATATATTATCTCAGGCTACTACCTAATGCTGAATAATTGTTCCGACTGCCATTCCGTGAATTTTTTTTTAAACCGCGGGACAATTTCAGCGCCGGAGTAAAATAAAAATCCACTTCTAACGCCGTCAACGCTGACAACGGGACGGATCTCCTGTATGGGATAACACATAAGGTAAGTCTAAATGACTTTTACATATAAACTTACTTCTTAGGATTACTTTAATCAAAATTTAATCGGCGAAAATGTCATTATGGAAATATACGAACCGGCGGTATTTTTCCTGCCAATATGGGGTTTAAATTCACTGCAAACCGCAACGTTCCAATCGATCGCGTTCCACAAAATCCCGCTCGCAAGATGATTTAAATGGCCATTAATTTACGGGAATTAAACACTAAATTCCTTCCATTTGGCCTATAAATTCATGACAATGAGATTTAAAAATCATGTTATATTGTGAACTCTTATGTGAATGTTATTTGGACACTTAGGCTATTTAAAAATGTTAACCTTTCCTTAAGAAATGGATAGATGTTTAGATCTAGTAATTGGATTTTATAATTAGCTACAATGAGGTAACTAACTAATTATATGCTTTAATTTCAGTTTATCCAAGTAAGATTGTTTCATATTTGTTTCAGAATGCTTCAATCTATAATAACTGAAAATGTCATTCAGTTCTCTTAATTTTTAAGAAAGTTATGGGCTTTTGATTGTCCTCAATCACAGCTTTTGAGTTAAGTCAATGGAAAATCAATAGGGACCAAGATACTAATTTCGGAGTATGAAAATGGCCCAAACTTTTTTAATACTGAAGATATGAAAGTTAATTAGGTGTCAAATTAAACTTCTTTTTATGCTTTATCTGATGGGATAAATTGCACTCTTGATTTTTAAAATCTCAAAATTTTGTAACATTGCTACTGTTATCAGGCAACTGAATTATCCTACCACAACCAGAGCGCACCGGAGACTTTAAATCTCGACCGCCGGCCTGCGGCCTACAACAACTTAAAGCCGCGGTCTGCGGTGAGGAAGAGCCGATCCTGGACTGACTCTGGACTCTGGTCTCTGGTCCTGTCCACGGGGGGGGAAATGGAGGACTGGCCAAATTTTTGTGCCTTCCACCACAGTGATGAATGCTGTGGTGGATGTTTGTGTTACATTTTTTATTGTGGTTGTGTGTTCTTTATTATTGTATCGCTGCTGACAACCCAAAATTCCACCAGCCTGGCTGTGTGGTCATTAAAATACAATACAATACAAAAATCTACCTCTTTGATGACCCTCAGACTATCCTTGATCGGACATTGCTGGCTTTACCTTGCACTAAATGTTATTCCCTTATCATGTATCTATATACTGTAAATGGATCGGTTGTAATTATGTATTGTCTTTCTGCTGACTGGGTAGCATGTAACAAAAGCTTTTATAGACAGTAGACAATAGACAATAGGTGCAGGTCACTCGGCCCTTCGAGCCAGCACCTCAATTCAATATGATCATGGCTGATCATCCACAGTCAGTACCCCATTCCTGCCTTTTCGCCATATCCCCTGACTCCGCTATCTTTAAGAGCTCTATCTAACTCTCTCTTGAAAGCATCCAGACAATTGGCCTCCACTGCCTACCTATCATGGAACTTCCATCTTCCATCAGCTAACCCAGGAGAGACCAAGGAATGACTCTTCAACCTTCTGGCAAATTGTGTTTGTTTCAACAACAGGGAACTCTGGAACATAAACCTGCTAAACTCAGTAGGGACCAGTGAATCACACTTCATATGACACCAGGTAATATACCTGCACTCCGGAAGACTAACTTCTCCATCTTTATCAGGCTCAATCTGCCAACAGAAAGTGTTGGCCTAAATTATATATGACTCATGTGTGCCAGAGCCAAGAATACCATCAGTGATTACTCATCCATGATGTGTCTAAGCGTCTGACTGCTTTCACATGGGACAATATAAACCGTACAAAGTCAATTACAGCTAAAGTAGAGATTGTTGATATTTCTGAAGTGAGTCTCGTTGTACGTTAGACAAAGACACAAGTTGCTCTAATTAATCCTGGCAATAAGACCAGAGCTCAGACATTTCTGAGGTCTCATTATAAACATTGTTTGATTTTCTTTTCAGACCTCTTCCGAGTTTCCCCCAAGTGTCTAGGTCCTGCAAACACCCCCACACAACTTGGAAAGTTAGACAGTGACTCACAGATGGAGAAGTTGTGGCACCTCTTCCAGTCAAAAGTTTGCTGACAAATGTAAATAAAATGAGGTGAAACGTGGCAGACAAAGTTCCCGTGACACTGATCTCCTGATATCTCGATCAAGAATCTGTCCTAGACATGAAGGTAACGCAATAAGGGTGGTTGCCTTTAAAATTACGAGATCCTATCCCCCAGACAGATTAGGAAACTGTTAGGTCTTCCTTATTTGGTCATCCAAAAGAAAATGATTTGAAGAAAGTCGCACTAAATTAAACAATAGGTTTTTAAGCTGCCCTGTGAAATAATGGAAATCCTGCAGCCACATTTCTGTGGTCTTGATGTTTTATTGTGCTTGGCCACACGCTTTGGGTTATACTTTCAGCTGCTGTGAACTCATAATTTCTTCATTTCAGTGGCAATTTGGCGTGGAATTATCTGAAATTTGCCCTTTTGCACAGAAATTTGGACCCCAAATCCAAGGAAGGAGTAGCTGGCTCTGGAGAGGGTCCAGAGGAGGTTTACAAGGATGATTCCAGGAATGAGTGGGTTAGCATATGATGAGCATTTGACAGCGCTGGCCTCTACTCGCTGGAGTTTTAAAGGTTGAGGGGGGACCTCATTGAAACTTACAGAATAATGAAAGGCATAGACAGAGTGGATGTGGAAAGGATGTTTCCACTGGTAGGAGAGTCTTGGACCAGAGGTCAGCCTCAGAATTAAATGGCGCTCTTTTAGAAAGAAGGTGAGGAGGAACTTTGTTAGTCAGACGGTAGTTAATCTGTGGAAATCATTGCCACAGAGGGCTGTGGAGGACTTCAGTGGCTATTTTTAAGGCAGAGGTAGACAAATTCTTGATTAGAACAGGTGTCAAGGGTTATGGGGGGAAGGCAGGAAGATGGGATTATGAGGCAGTGATCAGCCATTATCTCTTTTCCTCACGCAGTTCCTTTTTATTACACAAACGTGCACTGAAGAAGGGTCTCGACCCGAAACATCACCCATTCCTTCCCTCCAGAGATGCTGCCTGTCCCGCTGAGTTACTCCAGTATTTTGTGTCTATCTTTGGTTTAAACCAGCATCTGCAGTTCCTTCATACACTGTGCATTTCATCCTGGCAGTCAAGATGAGCACAACTCTGTTCAATCAGAAACAGGTTTAACATAACTAAATAAGTCATGTACTATTTTATTGCATACAAGTTGATGAATTTTGTTAGGATTTTGCCAAGTACAATTATTTTTGTGTGAAGTGCCAGATAAAGTGCACGAGAAAGCTTTCATCCTCATATTTTCCCTTTTGCAGGGCATTTTAAAATTAATTTCTTGTGGAGAAACATGGACCAGCATCATCAAGGACCCACACCATTCGGGCCATACACTCATCTCCCCACTACCTTCAGGTAGAAGGTACAGGAGCCTGAAGACTGCAACAACTAGGTTCAGGAACAGCTTCTTCCCCACAGCCATCAGGCTATTAAACTCGGCTCGGACAAAACTCTGAACATTAATAACCAATAATCTGTTTATTTGCACTTTATCAGTTTAATTATTCATGTGTGTATATATTTATGCAATGGTATATGGACACACTGATCTGTTCAGTATTCGTGCCTACTATGTTCTGGTGTGCTAAAGCAAAGGAAGAATTTCATTGTCCTATCAGGGACACATGACAATAAAACTCTCTTGAACTCTTGAATTCTCTTGGATAGAAACTTGAAGAGCTTCATATTGAAGCTCATTACAAAGGCCCAAAATAAATCCAGACCATTGCTTCGCAGGGACAATTGATGTTTGCAGAGATATAATATCAAATACAAATGGGTCTTCAGCAGCAGACATGACACAGCAAGCAAGTGACTAAATATTCATTTTTATTAATCAAATTATATGTGCAGGATATCTTGGTAAAATGAGTAAGTTTCAAAAATAGTGCTCCCACCACTGAAGCATATTCTAAAATATCTATCACTCAGTTTGTGATATTCTTATTTTTACTTTCACTGTTCTAGGTGGCATTGGCACTTGGCCAAAATAAGATGTAGGTCATTTTGAATCATGCAAGTTATGCAGTTGCTGATATTGAGTAGTTTCTGGACTCACATGCAGAATGAATCAATTGTAGCCTTGAATGGTAAGGTTTTCAACATTGGCAAATTCTCTTCCAAGCCTTACAAAAACTCAAATATAAAAACAGATAGATATAATTAGCAATTATCAAATGCCTTGATGAAACAATATGGAATGGTGTGTTTATATAATCAAACAGGTCATTGATATTTTACGAATGCACTGTGGATTGTAGGGTGGAACTTTACATTGTGGTCTAATTATGCCTAGTGAAAACTCATTTCACATGATGACTGATGTCATGAACATGGTGAGAATTTCATGACTATCAAAGATAGCAAAGGCTAAATATTTTTCATATCCTAATGAGTAGAGGTCTCACATGCTGTGTACTTACCTATTCAGCTAACTTGCTATTAATGCTTTAAATCCTTAACTTTCACATAAGTAACGGTTATGGTATTTGTGAAGTTGAGTCAAAACCCAAAAGGTACAGTATGCTTCAATCACCATCCACAACCTAGATAGTCTTTGTAACTCGGAATATGGCTTGTCAAGATATTTAAGCAATCGGTATTACTGCAAATAGAAATAATTCAACACCATAAATTTGACCCATGAGATGTTTTGTTCCTTCATTCCTCCTTTATTTTCACAAGTGCAAAATTTTGAATCACGTTGATTTGATTCTTAACCCCTCCTCATCCAGGTATTTCGCAGCTAGTAAATAATTAAGTGCCCAACTCAGAGCCTGAGTTGATGCCTCTCTCAGGGAAAATCTTCCAGGAAATAAATGGCTTATTCAATTCTGCACACTTTGCCCGCAAAATAACCTCTCATTAAGGAATAAATGTTATTCATCGTTTTCGGGATTTGCAGCTTCTTCTGGAATGAATCTCCATGAAGGTTAAGGGTTTACCGTACAAGGGTTATTCTACATCTTCTCCCTGCACTGTGCCTCAGTTTACATACATGAGGCCACATTGATGCCTCATTCTGGGGAACGCTTGCCCTGAGAATTGAATTAATAGATTTTAAAAGGTCTTCATTAATCTACGATTGCAGCACAACCCTGTTAGAAATACATGGAATTGAGCTGGATTGGAGTTTACCCTCCACATAATTCTTCTCCTTTGCTCTTCACAAATAAAAACATTAGCTTTTCCCTTTTCTACCATGTACTCATCCCATTTCTGTTGAAAGCTTAAATATACTTGCCTCAACAAGTTCCATTGGCACCAAGTCTCATATTCCTTTTAATAATGAAAGAATCTTTTTGCGGATATGCAAGGATGCGTTCTCAGTCTGCTACATTACTCCCTGTACACTCACGACAGTACGGTCAAATTTGGCTATAACTCCATCTACAGGTTTGCGGATGACCCCACTGTGATCATGAACAATAATGAGACAGAGTACAGGAAGGAGGTAGAGATCTTAGTAACACGGTGTCAAAAAAAAACCTCTCCCTCAATGTTAGCAAGATTAAGGAGCTAGTTATTGACACAGAAAGCATGGTGGAGTACATGGCCCGATCAGCATCAATGGTGATGAAGTTGAAAAGGTGGAGACCTTCAAGTTCTTTGGCATTAATATTTCTAACGATATGCTGTGGATCAACTACATTGATGCGATGGCCAAGAAGGCACTCCAACGCCTCTAAATCCCTAGGAGACTGAAGGAATTTGTCATGTCTCCAATGAATTGTACTAATTTCTATTGATGCACCATAGAAAGCATATTGTTGGGTTGCATAACAGCTTGATTTTGGGACATCTCAGCCCAAGACCACAAGAACTTGCAGAAAATGGTTGATGTAGCCCGGTCCATAGACCAAACATCCCAGGTTACACAGAAAAGCTGGAGAAACTCAGCGGGTGCAGCAGCATCTATGGAGCGAAGGAAATAGGCAACATTTCGGGCCGAAACCCTTCTTCAGACTGATCGGGGGTGGGGGTGGGTGGGGACAAGAAAGGGAAAAGGAGGAGTAGCCAGAAGGCTGGAGGGTGGGAGGAGACAGCAGGGGAGCTGAGGAAGGGGAGGAGACAGCAAGGACTAACAGAATTGGGAGAATTCGATGTTCATGCCCCGGGGGTGTAGACTCCCCAAACGGAATATGAGGTGCTGTTCCTCCAATTTCCGGTGCTGCTTGCTGTGGCCATGGAGGAGACCCAGGACAGAGAGGTCGGAGGCGGAGTGGGAGGGGGAGTTGAAGTGCTGAGCCACCGGGAGGTCAGCTTGGTTATTGCGGACCGAGCGGAGGTGTTCGGCGAAACGATCGCCCAACCTCCGCTTGGTCTCACCGATATAGATCTGCTGGCATCTAGAGCAGCGGACGCAATAGATGAGGTTGGAAGAGATGCAGGTAAACCTCTGTCGCACCTGGAACGACTGCTTGGGTCCTTGAACGGAGTCGAGGGGGGAGGCAAAGGGACAAGTGTTGCATCTCCTGCGGCCGCAAGGGAAAGTGCCCGGGGAGGGGGTGGACCGAGAGGGAAGGGAAGAATTGACAAGGGAGTTATGGAGGGAGCGGTCTTTGCGGAAGGCAGATATGGGGGGAGATGGGAAGATGTGGCGAGTAGTGGGGTCACGTTGGAGGTGGCGAAACTGACGGAGGATTATTTTTTGTATGTGACGGCTGGTGGGGTGAAAGGTGAGGACTAGGGGGACTCGGCCCTTGTTGCGAGTGCGGGGATGGGGAGAGAGAGCAGTGTTGCGGGGTATGGAAGAGACCCTGGTGCGAGCCTCATTTATGGTGGAGGAGGGGAACCCCCGTTCCCTGAATAGTGAGGACATTTCAGATGTCCTGGTGTGGAACGCCTCATCCGTGGAGCAGATGCGGCATAGACGGAGGAATTGGGAGTAGGGGATGGAGTCCTTACAGGAAGCAGGGTGGGAAGAAGTGTAGTCCAGATAGCCATGGGAGTCAGTGGGTTTATAGTGTATGTCGGTTAGAAGTCTATCTACTCCCCCTCCCACTCCGCCTCCGACCTCTCTGTCCTGGGTCTCCTCCATGGCCACAGCGAGCAGCACCGGAAATTGGAGGAACAGCACCTCATATTCCGTTTGGGGAGTCTACACCCCCGGGGCATGAACATCGAATTCTCCCAATTCTGTTAGTCCTTGCTGTCTCCTCCCCTTCCTCAGCTCCCCTGCTGTCTCCTCCCACCCTCCAGCCTTCTGGCTACTCCTCCTTTTCCCTTTCTTGTCCCCACCCACCCCCACCCCCGATCAGTCTGAAGAAGGGTTTCGGCCCGAAACGTTGCCTATTTCCTTCGCTCCATAGATGCTGCTGCACCCGCTGAGTTTCTCCAGCTTTTCTGTGTAACCTTCGATTCTCCAGCATCTGCAGTTCCCTCTTAAACGACCAAACATCCCACATTGACTCCATCTACACTTCACGCTGCCTTGGAAAAGCAGCCAACATATTCAAAGACTTGTTCCACCCTGGTTATTCCTTCTTCTCCCTGCTCCCATCCAGCAAAAGGTACGGAAGCTTAAAAGCACACACCACTTGACTCAGCTACAGCTTCTTCCCATCTGCTATCATAAGCTGGGGGACTGTCCGATTCACCTCTACCCCATTGCGGACATTGGACTTTGTCTGTGGAACTCACGCGCCAGTATACTGAGAACTACATTCTGCACCCTGTATCTTCCCCCTTGTTTTATCTATTGAATTTGAGTTTGACTTTATTTTATTTATCAAAAGTATTATCTGACTTTGGATAGCAGGCAAAATAAAGCTTTTCACTGTACCTCATTACACAAAATAACAATAATAATCTTGAACCTAAACCTAATCACTGGTGAGGTACTGCAGAAATCAATACTTGGGCCCTAGTTTTTCACAATATATATCAACAATGTCATGCGGGATTCAAATGTAATGTTTTTAATTTGTGGTTTGGGATTCTGCGTTGAAAGGAGGATACAAAGAAGCTTAAAAGTGGATTAGCTGAGGTAGCTTACAATGCAATGGTATGTACATTGAATTTCTGTCGACCTGGTTTTCTTCTACCTTTGTTCATCGTTCCCCTCTCTCTTCCCCTCCGCCTCCTGGCTCCATCAGCCCATCATCCCTTCCCCATCTCATTCCATCTATCATCTGCCAGTTCCTGCACCCTTCCAAAAGAAGATCGTTGAACATGGTGATTTGCTCGTATCATTGGAGCACTGGTCCATAGCACAATCTTAACCGAACACATTAACCTTCATGTGTTTGAAGCAAAACGATCAGAGAATTACACGGGTCCTGTGAACACCCTTCCATTGAATTAATCCACCCTAGGCGTACCCTACATGGATAGGACAGGTTTGGAAGGATACGGACCAAATGTGGGCAGGTGGGACTTGTGTAGATGAGACATGTTGGACAATAGACATTAAGTGCAGGAGTAAGCCATTTGGCCCTTCGAGCTAGCACCGCTGGACGGTATGGGCAAGTTGGGCTGAAAGGCCTGTATCACTTTGTAACTCTAAGGCTCTATGGATGAAATGTGATTTTCAGGCACTCAATCAAAAACCCCCTACATTTAGGCCAAGATGGAGGATACAGACATTACAAAGCTACAGTATGTTGTTTCATTCTGGCCCCCTTAACTGAGAGTTCCTTACAAGTAATTTTCCTGTCCCTGCATAGCTCCTGGAAAAAGTGAATTCTGGAAAATTAGCTATGAAGCAGCACAAGTATTAAAGAGGGTCCATGCAAATGGCCTGTGACATTGAGGGAAAATGTCACTCAAAATGGTAAAGGATAACAATAAATCTAGTCACTTTCTCAGAGAGGTTAGTGAGGCAGCGTTAAAGTTAATAAGCCAAGACAGTTCAGTATCTTTAGTGTTAAATACAATGACAGAAGGAATATTGTAAAGGCCGGCCCACTTACCGTGCGATGTGATGAAGCCACAGATATGTCATTCATGCAAATGGAAGCTTTGTTTTCCTCATTCGGAACAAATCTATTAACATGTTGTCTGCTTCTTCCGTTAGAGGTCAAATACCGCAAACTACGCGTGGACATCCCTCTGACATGCTTGATCCTTGCGGCCAGGAGTGCCGCACTTCAGTGGATGGCAGCCAAGGTTTGGCCCTCACCACTGATCTCCATAACCTTCGATAAGATAATAGCAACATAACGAAAAACAAATACCGCATTCAAACGCGTCGGGACATCTAAAATTTCACTGGAATTAACCACAAACCAAGGGTGTCTAATCTGCAGAGCTAACAGAGAGCATGCTAAGTGTGACATTTCGCTACCAAGCCAGCACCAGAGATAAAATACCATGTCAGAGCAGATAGGGCGTGGGTAGCTGCACTTGAGTGAAAATCTCCGAAGGTGTTATGTAAACACATCTGCTCTCACTGGTGCAATAGCACATGATATATCAACGGTGTAATTGCCAGAAACTCTAAATTTAGAAAAGGTATTTCCTATTTTCTGAATTTAACTTCATTCCACTCCCATAGTGGAACAGTTGTTGCCAGTTTACGGGGCCCACACAAGTTAATCCCCCAGGCCTCTCATGAAATCGTCTGAATTGATGTTAAATGCGGCAGCGCATGATTAAAGTGGCTGCCTTACAGTGCTGGAGACCCGGGTCCGAACATCATTATTGGTGCTGCCTGTAGGGAGTTTGTTGGTTCTCCCCGTGAAGGCCTGGATTTTCTCCAGGTGCTCCGGTTGCCTTCAACATTCCAAAGACATAGAAACATAGAAACATAGAAATTAGGTGCAGGAGTAGGCCATTCGGCCCTTCGAGCCTGCACCGCCATTCAATATGATCATGGCTGATCATCCAACTCAGTATCCCATACCTGCCTTCTCTCCATACCCTCTGATCCCCTTAGCCACAAGGGCCACATCTAACTCCCTCTTAAATATAGCCAATGAACTGGCCTCAACTACCCTCTGTGGCAGAGAGTTCCAGAGATTCACCACTCTCTGTGTGAAAAAAAGTTCTTCTCATCTCGGTTTTAAAGGATTTCCACTTTATCCTTAAGCTGTGACCCCTTGTCCTGGACTTCCCTAACATCGGGAACAATCTTCCTGCATCTAGCCTGTCCAACCCCTTAAGAATTTTGTAAGTTTCTATAAGATCCCCTCTCAATCTCCTAAATTCTAGAGAGTATATACCAAGTCTATCCAGTCTTTCTTCATAAGACAGTCCTGACTTCCCAGGAATCAGTCTGGTGAACCGTCTCTGCACTCCCTCTATGGCAATAATGTCCTTCCTCAGATTTGGAGACCAAAACTGTACGCAATACTCCAGGTGTGGTCTCACCAAGACCCTGTACAACTGCAGTAGAACTTCCCTGCTCCTATACTCAAATCCTTTTGCAATGAAAGCTAACATACCATTCGCTTTCTTTACTGCCTGCTGCACCTGCATGCCTACCTTCAATGACTGGTGTACCATGACACCCAGGTCTCCCTGCATCTCCCCCTTTCCCAATCGGCCACCATTTAGATAATAGTCTGCTTTCCCGTTTTTGCCACCAAAATGGATAACCTCACATTTATCCACATTATACTGCATCTGCCAAACATTTGCCCACTCACCCAGCCTATCCAAGTCACCTTGCAGTCTCCTAGCATCCTCCTCACAGCTAACACTGCCCCCCAGCTTAGTGTCATCCGCAAACTTGGTGATATTGCCTTCAATTCCCTCATCCAGATCATTAATATATATTGTAAATAGCTGGGGTCCCAGCACTGAGCCTTGCGGTACCCCACTAGTCACTGCCTGCCATTGTGAAAAGGACCCGTTTACTCCTACTCTTTGCTTCCTGTTTGCCAGCCAGTTCTCTATCCACATCAATACTGAACCCCCAATGCCGTGTGCTTTAAGTTTGTATACTAATCTCTTATGTGGGACCTTGTCGAAAGCCTTCTGGAAGTCCAGATACACCACATCCACTGGTTCTCCCCTATCCACGCTACTAGTTACATCCTCGAAAAATTCTATAAGATTCGTCAGACATGATTTACCTTTCGTAAATCCATACTGACTTTGTCCAATGATTTCACCACTTTCCAAATGTGCTGCTATCCCATCTTTAATAACTGACTCTAGCAGTTTCCCCACTACCAATGTTAGACTAACTGGTCTGTAATTCCCCATTTTCTCTCTCCCTCCCTTCTTAAAAAGTGGGGTTACGTTTGCTACCTGCCAATCTTCAGGAACTACTCCAGAATCTAAAGAGTTTTGAAAGATTATTACTAATGCATCCACTATTTCTGGAGCTACTTCCTTAAGTACTCTGGGATGCAGCCTATCTGGCCCTGGGGATTTAAGACGTACTGGTTTGCAGGTTAATTGGCTTCGGTAATAATTGTAAATTGTCCCTAGGGTGTAGGATGATGCCAGTGCAGAGGGATCGCGAGTTGGCGCAAACTGAGTGAGCTCTGTATCTCTAAACTAAATTAAACATAAAGGTTTGTGTAGGAAGGAACTTCAGATGCCAGTTTTAACTGAAATAGACACAAAATGCTGGATTAACTTCGCTATACAGGCAGCATCTCTGGAGAGATGGAATAGGCGATTGAAGTCATACATGTGCCAGATTATTTGCCAAATTGGGAAATCAGCATTTCTGACAAAACAGTTGCCCAATAATGTTTAATTGAGTTTAGTTCAGTTCAGTTTAGTTTAGTTTAGTTTAGTTTATTTATTGTCACAGGTACAGTGAAAATATTTTTTGTTGCATTCTATCCAGTCAGCAGAACGATTATACATGATTATAATCAAGCTGTCCACGGTGTTTTCCGATTCAGGAAAAAAGGGAATAATGTTTAGTGCAAGATAAAGTCCAGTAAAGTTCGATTAAAGATAGTCCAAGAGTCTCCAATGAGGTAGATGGTATGTCAGGACCACTCTCCACAGATTGAACTTTTTTTCGCCTTCCATCACAGTGAGGAATGTGGAGGAGTCACTGTGGTGGATGTTCATATTAAAATGTATTTTGTGCGTTTTGTTACTTTTTATTGGTATGACCATATGGCAAATTAAATTCCTCGTATGTTGCAAAACATACTTGGCTAATAAAGTATGATTATGATGATGATTATGATAGGATGGTTCAGTTGTCTAATAACAGCTGGGAAGAAACTGTCCCTGAATCTGAACATATGCGTTTTCACACATCTGTTTGTCTTCCCTGATGGGAGAGGGGAGAAGAGGGAATGTTCGGCAGAGAGATTCATCCTTGATTTTGGTGGTGGCCTTGCCGAGAGCGTGAGTATAGATGGAGTCAATGGGAGTTTGGTTTGCGTGATGATCTAGGCTGCGTCCACAATTCTCTGCAATTTCCTGCGGTCCTGAATAGAGCAGTTCTCAAACCATGCTGTGATGCATCCTAATAAAATGCTATCTGCGGCACATCTGTAGAATTTGGTGAGAGTTGATCGGGACATGCCAAACTTCCTAAATCTTCGAAGGAAGTTGAGGCATTGATGTGCTTTCTTGCCCATTACTTTGATATTGCTGGTCCAGGACAAGTCTCTGGTGATATTTACTCCGAGGAACTTGAGCTTTCAACCATCTCTACCAATGTATACCGCTTTGCTTCCTGAAGCTACCGTAATCACAATCTACTTTGTGTTGCTGATATTGAGGGAAAGGTTGTTGTCTTGACACCAGGTTACGAGGTTCTCAATCTCCTTTCTGTACACAGTCTCGTCATTATTTGGTATCCGGCCCACTACAGTGGTGCCATCTGCAAATTTGTAAGTTAAATTGGATTTGTATTTGGCTCACAGTGGTGGGTGTATGAGGAGTAAAGAAGGGGGCTGAGAACACATTATTGCAGGGCACTAGTGTTGAGGATGATTTATCACCTATCCTCACTGATTGTGATCTGTTGGTCAGGAAGTCGAGGATCCAGATGCAGAGATGCCTGCTGACACCAAGTTCTACAAGTTTGGATGGGAGCTTGGATGGGATAGTGATATTGAAAGCAGAGTTGTAGACTATGAATAGAAATCGGACGTAGGTGGCTCTCTTATCCAGGTGTTCCAGTGATGAGTATAGGCCCAGCGAGATGAGATCAGCCATGGACCTGCTGTGGTGGTCGGCAAACTGCAGTGGGGTCCAGGTTGTTTGATAGACTGGATTTAATGCATTTCATAACCAGACTCTCAAAGCACTTCATGATGGTGGATGTCTAGGTCACGAAGGATGGTTACTAAGGCATGTGATCTTGCTTATCTTCGGCACCGTGATGATAGTTGTCTTCTTGAAACAGGTGGGTATCTAAGAACATAGTAGGGAGAGATTAAAGTTCTCTCGCTAGTTGGTCCGCAAAGTTCCTAAGGATGCGATTTGACGCTCAGGAATGCCGATCAACCTGCAACAGCGATGCCAAGAAGAGGCACACTTGAGTCTAAACGGGATGGATGCCATCAGCTCGTTGACTTTCTGTTCAAAGTGAGCATAATGTAAAACGCCAAATATGCAACGATCTTAAGGTCATGTCATAAGTGATAGGAGCAGAATTTGGCCCTTCAGCCCATCAAGTCTACTCCGCCATTCAATTATGGCTGATCCATCTCTCCCTCCTAAACCCATTCTCCTGCCTTCTCCCCGTAACCCCTGACACCCGTACTAATCCAGAATTTTTCTATCTCTGCCTTAAAAATATCCATCGACTTGCCCTTCACAGCCTTCTGTGGCAAAATATTCCACAGATTCACCACCCTCTGACGAAATAAATGTCTCCTCATCTCATTGCTAAAGGAATATCCTTTAATTCTGAGGTTATGCCCTCTAGTCTTAGATTCTCCCTCTAGTGGAAACATCCTCTCCACATCCACTCTATCCCTTTCACTATTTGGTAAGTTTCAATGAGGTCCCCTCTCATTCTTCTAAACTCCAGCGAGTACAGGCCCAGTGCCGTCAAACGCTCATCATATGTTATGACCTACTGTGAGATGTCTCTGATATTTCACAATGCGCTCAATGTTAGGCATCAGTCTCCTAAAGTTATGTTGATCGACCTAATCATCCGTCAGTAATCCCATACATTTCCGACTATGGTTGGGCCTCAGATCAGTGGCACTGACAGTAGATCATCTTTCATGATCCGTTGATATGTGTCGCGGCTATGACCCAGATTACCACGTGTGTTACAGAATGTTGTGGAGCTTGTAATCACCCGGGCCTTTGGAGCCTGTCTGACTCCAGTGCCTGGACAACTGTTGAATGTTTCAAAACAGCTGTGGTGGGAAAGACTTTAGAGAGGGGAAACTTAAAAAAAAACAGGTAGCCAAAATAGAAAAAAGTGAAAAATAACATCTTCACACGAGCCATAGGTTCAGAGAGCTTTATCAACACATTTGCATAGTAACTATTCAAATGTCTAGGTACTTTGATGCAAAGCAATAACTTCTTGGCTCCATAACAGATGCTAATGTTAATCAGATTGCATGAACTGGGCATCTGTCTGATGATTCTGCCTTGAGTCCTTTGACTGTTCAGTCATTTGCCTATCTGACAACATGAGGCAAGTGTTGTCATAAAGAATAACTCACTGTTTTTGTCAACTGTTTAATGAATGCCTGACAACTCATTTATACAACAGTATGAATGGGCAGTGTTGTGAGTCATTCTTTGCATTAGAAGAGAGTGGAGATGGTCTCAGTGAGTTTTTTTTCCACAAAGGATTGGTTGTATTATTGTTCTATGTTCAGGAAGGCAAATATTATTTGAATTTGAGTAAAATAATGAAGTTTTCAACCATTGTGGAATCGTCTCTCACTCTCTAATACATGTATAAGAAAGTTGTGCCTAACCAACTGGTTGTATTAATGACCCAATTATATGATCAATGCTATGTCAAATATCAAGCTATCCTACACACTGGGGACAATTCACAGAAACCAATTAACCTACAAACCTGCATGCCTTTGGAATGTGGGAGGAAACTGTGGGAGGTTCTACTGCAGTTATACAGGGTCTTGGTGAGACCACACCTGGAGTATTGCGTACAGTTTTGGTCTCCTAATCTGAGGAAAGACATTCTTGTCCTAGAGGGAGTACAGAGAAGGTTCAAAGACTGATTCCTGGGATGTCAGGACTTTCATATGAAGAAAGACTGGATAGACTCGGCTTGTACTCGCTAGAATTTAGGAGATTGAGGGGGGGGGGGGGGGGGGGGGGTCTTATAGAAACTTACAAAATGTTTAAGGGGTTGGACAGGCTAGATGCAGGAAGATTGATGCCGATGTTGGGGAAGTCCAGGACAAGGGGTTACGGTTTGAGGATAGAGGGGAAATCCTTTAGGACCGAGATGAAAAAAACATTTTTCACACAGAGAGTGGTGAATTTCTGGAACTCTCTGCCACAGAAGGTAGTTGAGGCCAGTTCATTGGCTATATTTAAGAGGGAGTTAGATGTGGCCTACTTAAATATGATCATATTGAATGGCGGTGCAGGCTTGAAGGGCCGAAAGGCCTACTCATGCACCTATTTTCTATGTTTCTATGTTTCTATGTTTCTATGAAACCGGAAAACCTTTAGTTTAGGCAAATAAATCTGGAGTAATTCAACGGGGCAGGCAGCATCTCTGGAGAAAAGGAATGGATGACGTGTTGGGCCAACCCTTTGTCACTGTACCCGTGACAATAAACTAAACTAAACTAAACTAAACTAAACTAAACTGAACTGAACTAAACTGAATTAAACTAAACTAAATTTAATATTATTGTGCAACTGTTTTGTCAGAAAGACTGATTTCTCAATTTGGCAAATAACCTGACTTCAATATATCTAGAATAAGATTGGAAGAGTGAAGAACAAATTTGAAAGGCTAAATTATTGCAAGCAAGTGGGTTTCAGCCCTACAGCATGTTCACACAAAAAAAAGATGTAGAAAATGAATTGATTTCTGAGTGTGATCATAGATGAAATATAACGGATGGTTTACCTCTCTCTCACAGAGACCAAATGTGCTCTCAAAAAGTCAACTGAACCCACCTTCACCCTTTCCAAATGCTATTTATGTAGTTACCTAGTTGAAAAGAGTCATGGAGTCATAGCATGGAAATAGGCCCTTCGGCCCAACTTGCCCACACTGAAAACGTCATCTTATTGTTGCCTTTCCTTTTTTGAGCTCCTTCAGATCACATAGAAGCAAGACTATATGTTGAAACAAATCAAAGTAAATAAAGGAACATATATCAGTCCTCACAAGGTTGCAAGCATCAATTACATTAACATTTCTAATTGAAATCTTGGTTCGTTATCCAATTTTAAGGTATTTGCAACAAGAGACAGACCCAGTTCGTGGAATGAGTTTTATGTGTGACTGTCTAATATGTCCATTGCAAACTACATGGAATTGGCAGAAACAACATTAAAAAGACTTTAAATATGGAAATATTTAACCATTGATCCAACCAACACTGCCCACTCATAATTTTCTCACTTGTACATTAAGCAGTTGATTCATTTGTTAAATATTTGATGTTTTCACTGGTTCCAGAACCTTGCATTTCACTGTGAATGCCCTGAAGGCTCTGCAGGTCTATCTGGTGCTCAACTGAATCGCACGAGGAGAGAAATGCAAAGATTCAACCCCAGGGTTAAATTTGCTCATCTCCGCTATAACAGGGCTGATGCACTTTGTATCGGAAGGAACTGCAGATGCTGGTTTACACTGAAATGCTGGAGTAACTCAGTGAGACAGGCACATCTGCAATCTGAAGAAAGGTCTCCACCTGAAACATCACCTATTCCTTCTCAATATCAAAGTCTCCACCTTTAGCCAAATCATATTTTTGTGTGAATCAGAAGTGGACATTCCTGCTATAATGATTTTCTCTTGTTTTGTACAGTTGGCTGGTTATGTCTTATTACTAAGAATAACGTATTACATAGACAAAGAAGCATAGTCTGATCCTAATTATAACGTTAACTCATCTGATCTCAATCAGAGATATTCTCTCTGTTCTAACCATCTCTTCCCCACCTGAAATTTCACTATCATTGCATAGAAAGGAACTGCAGATGCTGGTTTAAACCGTATATAGACACAAAATGCTGGAGTAACTCAGCAGGACAGGCAGCATCTTTAGTCTGAAGAAGGGTCTCGACCTGAAACATCGCCTATTCCTTCTCTCCAGAGGATGAGGATGTTGCCTGTCCCTCTGAGTTACTCCAGCATTCTATGTCTAACTTCACTGTCAATGTTCTCCAGAGATGCTGCCTGGCCTATTGAGTTGCACCAGCACTTTGTGTCTGTTTTTACTGTCTGCAGTTCTATGTTTCTACATTAATTTGAAGGTGACTGGGAGAAGAGTTGGGAAGTGGGACTGATGGGATTGTTGCTAGATGAGCTGACATCAGCTGAATGGGGTGAACGGCCTCTTTAACTAGCACGTATATGATTTTATGTTTCACATTTGAAAAGCCTGCCCGTTCTCACTGCATAAAAAAATAGCTACCTTGTTGATACACTGAAGCACAAAATAAAATGAATGCCTTCTTGATTGAAAAAAACTTCTGTGGTGGAAAAAATTGTGCAGGCAAGTTAAATTAAAAAAAACATTTGCGTAGCTTAATTAATTTGATATTAGTTTAGTTTAGAGATACAGCATAGAAACAGGCTCTTCGGCCCACCGAGTGCACGCCAACCAGCGATCCCCGTACACTAGCACTATCCTACAAACCAGGGACAATTTATAATTTTTACTGAAGCCAATTAACCTACAAACCTGTATATCTTTGGAGTGTGGGAGGAAACCGGAACAATCGGAGAAAACCCATACGGTCACGGGGAGATCGTACAGGATTGAACCAGGATCGAACCAGGATCTCCAGCTCTGTCAGGCAGCAACTCTACCGCTGCACCACCATGCCACCCAAAATATCTATGGATATATAATATGATATAGCCAATAACACCCATATATGGTAGCACAATGTTTGTTGCAAGAATGTTTATTTGGAGTCATTTCAGATCCCACCAGAGCAGCTGAGGAATGTAAATTCAAGTGATTAATAAATCTGGAACATAAAGCCAGTATCAGTCACCATATCCATGACATGACCAGACTTATCAATATCCATCCTGTTGACTAATGTTGTATAGGGAAGGAAATATGCCATCATAATTCAGTGGATTTAACTGTGACCCCCCCGCAACCTCAAAGCAGCGTGGAACAAACTTCACTCGAATTGAGAGTCTACCATCACTGGACACTGTGGGCCTAGTCCGTTGTAACAGCCTCTCAAACACTGCATGGATGCAATGTCTGAGGAAAGAATATCAGTAGCACTGATGAATTCTAAATGATGTTTAGAAGAATGTTCATTGAAACATACAGAATAGTGAAAGGCTTGGATAGAGTGGATGTGAAAAGGATGTTACCACTAGTGGGCGAGTCTAGGACCAGAGGTCAGAGCTTCAGAATTAAAGGATGTTCTTTTAGGAAGGAGATGAGGAGAAATGTCTTTAGTCATAGTGTTGTGAATCTGTGGAATTCTATGCCACAAAAGACTGTGGAGGTCAAGTCAGCGGATATTTTTAAGGCAGAGGTAAACAGATTCTTGATTAGTACAAGTGTCAGAGGTTATGGGCAGGAGAATGGGGTTAGGAGGGGAAGATAGATCAGCCATGATTGAATGGCAGAATTGACTTGATGGGCTGAATGGCCTAATTCTGCTCCTATCAGTTATGACCTTATGATGCAAGGGCGGTACAGTGGTGGAGTGGTAGAGTTGTTGCCTTGCAACGCTAGAGACACGGGTTCGATTCTGACTATGCGTGCTGTCTGCACGGAGTTTGTACGTTCTTCCCGTGACCGCATGGGTTTTCTCCGGGAGCTCTGCATTCATCCCACATTCCAAAGACATGTAGGTTTGTAGGTTAATTGGCTTCTGCAAATTTCCCCTCCTGTGCAGAATAGAGTTAGTGTATGGGTGATCATTGGTCAGCATGGACTTAGTGGGCTGAAGGGCCTGTTTCCACACTACAGATGTAAAACTAAAACAAAAACGTTGAATTGATGATACAAGGAATACAGAGAGAGACATGTTCCCATTGTACTTACTATACATGATATGAATAAAACATATTTTTGAGTCATAGTCATACAGTGTGGAAACAGGCCCTTTTGGCCCAACACTCACATATGCCAATATGTTCCATCTGCACTAATCCCACCTGCTTGCATTTGGCCCATATCCCACTAAACCTGACCCTATCCATACACCTGTCCCAATGTTTCTTAAACGTTGTAATACTATCTGCCACAACTATCTCCTCCAGCAGCTCATTCCATCCACCCACCCACTACCCTTTGTGCGAGACGTTTTCCCCTAAGATTCCTTGAAAATAATTGTTCGCATAAAACCACTCTTGGCCAAGGGGATTGACCTTAGTCAAGGTGATAAGAAGGACTAGTTTGCCCTATGTTATCCAATGAAGTTTGCAAAACATGGTGCCAAGTTAAACTGATTACATCTGCCCATACATGATCCATATCCCTCTATTCCCTGCAATTCCATGTCCCACAGCCTGAATAGAGCCTCTGAAATGCCTCTATTATATCTGCCTCCACCACCACCCCTGACAATGCATTCCAGGCTGTTCCAGGAAGTTCCAGCATGAAGTTTATGAAATGTTAACAGAATGATTCCTTCTTCCTCTTGTAGAATATGGAGTTTTCCATTCCATGGTGACTGATTTTGTTTCAGTCTAACCCCATATCAGTCTGTAAAGTCCAACCCAGATGTTTACTTTAGTTTAGTGTGGCAAGAAAACAGGCCCTTCGGCCCACCGAGTCCATGCCAACCAGTGATCCCAGCACACTAACAATATCCTACACACACTAGGGATAATTTACATTTACATTCACTGAGCAAATTAACCTACAAACCTGTATGTCTTTGGTGTGTGGGAGGAAACCGAAGATCTTGGAGAAAACCCACGCAGATCGTGGAGAGAACGTGCAAACTCCATATAGACAAACACCTCTAGTCAGGATCGAACCCGGGTCCCTGGTGGTGTAAAGCAGCGACTCTGCCACCACGCCACCGTGTCTGATGTATTCTCACCACCAGATCATACAATATACACTCCAGCCAGCTCACACAGCAAGACCACCAGGAATTAGTCCCTCCACCTCAAGAACGGAACAATCCTCGCACTATATGTGCAAGAACCAATTTAGACCACCAAGAGAGAATGTAAAAAAAATGAACAGACTTTTGTTTCTCTGACTTTGTAGGTTTTGAGTGAATGGAAATATTAGTGAAACGCAAAAAAACAAAGAGAGCTTGTTCTTTCGTATTTTTTAAATTCACACCACAGTGTGGAAACATAGTAATTCGAAACGTGCAGACCAAGTCGGCCCTTTATCCTTTTATTTATGAGTTATGATTAGTCAGGATTATGGTTCTTATTCCAAACATGGATACAATTTCCAGATTTAAGAGTAAACAGGGAAAAGGTGGGCAGGTAGATTGTGGGTGTAGTTTTGATTTTGACTGCTGTTTTCATTTCCAACAGCTGTTTTGGTTGGAGAAACGTTTATTACTGGAAAAGTAAGGATCTCATCTGAAAATAGCGCAAGTTTAGAAATTTAGCTTTGTTTCGCTGAACACCTCCGATTAGTCCGTCTAAACCTACCTGATCTCCCTGTGGCTCACACGTTAACTCCCCCTCCCATTCCCACACTGACCTTTCTGTCCTGGGCCTCCTCCATTGTCAGAGTGAGGCCCAGCGCAAATTGAAGGAGCAGCATCTCATAATTCAATTGGGTAGCTTACCCCACAGCGGTATAAACATTGACTTCTCTAACTTCAAGTAGCCCTTGCTTTCCCTCTCTCTCCCCTTCCTAATTCTCTGACCACTTACTGTTTCCGACTACATTTTAGCTCTGTACCACCCACTCTCCTGACATCAAACTGAAGAAGGTTCTCTACCCAAAACGTCACCCATTCCTTCTCTCCAGAGATGCTGCCTGTCCTGCTCAGTTACTCCAGCATTTTCACAATCAATCACAATAATCACAATCACAATCGCAATCACATTCATACTTTATTAGCCAAGAATGTTTTGCAACATACAAGGAATTTCATTTGCCAAGTCAGTCATACAAATAAAAAGCAACAGAGCACAAATACATTTTAGCATAAACATCCACCACAGTGACTCCTCCACATTCCTCACTGTGATGGAAGGCAAAAAAAAGTTCAAATCTCTTCCCTTCTTTGCTCTCCCGTGGTCGGGGGCCTCGAGCTCTTCGTTGACGGGATGATCTTGACTGCCGTAGCCAGCGGCGTTTGAGCTGTCCGCATTGGGGTGATCAGTTCCTGCACAGGGGGATGTCAGCTCCCCCGCGCCGGTGATCAGACCCTACGTCGGGGCTGGTTGACGCTCTGCATCGTTGGACCTTCCCAACTCGGCTTCTATCGAGACTGTGAGCTCACGATGGTAAAGTCCACAGGCTGCAATTGGAACAATCATAGGCAAGGGATCAGCTCCGATGTTAAGTCCAAGCCCTGCGGTGGGGCTCAAAGTCAGTCCGAGGAGGCCTCCAGCTCCATCGATGGTAGGCCGCAGAGTGACCGTAGATATGATCCGAAAAACAATCGCATCTCCGGCAAGGTAAGAATCTGAAAAAACGTTTCCCCCGCACCCCTCCCCCTCCCCCCGCATAAAACAAACCAGAGAACATTTACACAAACTTTGGAGAGCCGGCTCCACGATGTTAGGCCCCACGACACCAGAGACCCGACAGGGAAAAAGTCGGGTCCCCATACAAGGAAGAGATTAACGGTTTCCTCCACATCCCCCCCTCCATCCCCCACATATACACATCTAAAAAAATTAATAAAAACTAGGCTCAAGACATACATTTAACAAGACAAAATAAAAAAACAAGACAGACGACTGTAGTCGAGCCGCTGCCGTTAGGCACCGCCACACTCACCTTGGGCGCTGCCATACTCACGCCACAGTTGGCATAGGTATAAGGCGAGATGGGGTAAGTTTAATGGAGATGTGCGGGGCAAGTAATGTACACAGAAGGCAGTGGAGGCCTGGAGCACATTGTCAGGGGGTAATTGTGGAGGCAAATATGATAGTGGCATTTAAGAGGCTTTTACATGGGTACATGGAAGTCAAAGTCAACGTCAAAGTCAAAGTAGCCTTTATTGTCATTCAGACCTTGCGGTCTGAACAAAATTTTGTTGCCTTGCAGTCCTACATATAATAAAAATGACATAAACACACAATAAACACAAATTAACATCCACCACAGTGAGTTCACCAGGCATCTCCTCACTGTGATGGATGGCAAAAGTCTTAAGTCTTTGTCTCTTCCCTTCTTATTCTCCCTCTGCGCCGAGGCGATCCAGGCTTCAGATGTTAATAATAATAATAATAAATTTAATTTTTATAGTGCCTTTCTAAGACTGAAAGTCGCTTTACAATAGTAACAGACAATAGCAAATGTTGTGACCCCACCGGGCGATGGTAAGTAATGTCAGTCCTGCGGCTGAATCCGAGCTCCGCGAACGGGCTGGTTCAACTCCACGGCCCGGGGTGGTCGAAGCTGCCGAAGCTGCGGCCCTCCAGTCCAGTGGACGCAGCTGTTGTTGCGGGAGCTCCGGAGAACAGGTCACCAACCTGTGACTGTGAGCTCCCGACGATGTCCAGGGAATAGAGGGATATGTATCATGTATGGGCAGAGAGATCAGTTTAACTTGGCACCATGTTTGGCACAATTGTTGTTGGCCAAAGGGCCCATTCCGGTGCTGTATTCTATATATATATATATATTGCATTATTGTGCAACTTCACTGGTCAGCATGCAACAAAAGCTCTTCACAGTACCTCAGTACATGTGACAGTAAACTAAACTAAACTAATATTAATTACAGGAAACTTCCAGCAGGGGTTCGTACACCAGGTGTTAAAACCAAATATAAGCAAGGGCTGACATCATAAAAGTCATTATAGAAACATTATTCCATTTCAAAAGCTTATGAAAAATTATTGAAGGTTTGGAGGAAGAAGAAAAGTCAAAAGATATAGGGAAAATGCTGGAAATACTCAGTAGGTCAGTATCACACAAGCATACTTTGCACGTATGAACAGTGGGAAAAGTTTGGTAATAATTTAGTTTAGTTTAGCTTAGATAAACAGCGCAAAGTAGGCCCCTCAGTCCACAGAGTCCACGCCGACCAGCGATCCCCGCACACTAACGCTGTCCTGCACACACTGGGGACAATTTACAATTACGCTAAGCCAATTAACCTACAAACCTGCACTTTATTGGAGAGTGGGAGGAAACCAGAGCTCCCGGAGGAAACCCACATGGGCCGCGGGCTGAAAACACAAATTCCGTACAGACAACACCCGTAGTCATGATCTAACCCGGGTCTCTGGTGCTGTAAGGCAACAACTCTATCGCTGCGCCACCGTGCCGACCTAACTTAGGCAGTTTTAGCAAGCTCAGTGTGGAATTTCAGTATGTAATAAGATTTTACTTTTCTCAATTTGCTTGTGGCATGATGGTCAAAGTGATGCCAAAAAAGGAACCATATCCATGTAAAAATACCACGAAAGAATGAGGCGACTTTGTCAGGTGGGAGGTTCTATTTTGAACATATCAGCTCATAGGAGCCATTATACTGTATGAGGCCTGTTTCAACAGTGTAATGACTGCTGCTGGCGAGTATGGTTCACATTGAAACATTAAACTTAAACCAATGCATCTCCAGTGCATGATATCTATTGGTACTAGCTAACAAAAGAAGACTGGGTAATGGTTGTGTGACTATGTGACCCATGGGACATTTTACTGTTTAAAACACGGCTTTCGTTTGGCAAATAGTGAAAATTAAGAAAATACATGAAATTATGAAATTATGAAATCTAGGTTTCTTTCCCACATTTACCTTGCACTATACATTACTCCCTTATCATGTATCTATTCACTGTAAATGGCTCGATTGTAATCATGTATTGTCTTTCTACGGACTGGTTAGCACACAACAAAGGCTTTTCACTGTACCTCGGTACATGTGGCAATGAACTGAACGGAACGGATCTCCTCCATTGTCTTTTTAACTTGATGACACAATGGTTGACAATATTCCATGAGTAATTCTCTGTGTTTCAGGACAGTTCATGACTCGATGATAGTTGCAGCAAGATTTCCAGATGCAAGTGGGAATAGTGGGAATGATTGAACCCAAACTCTAACATGCCCCAACCCTTCGTTAGCATGTACATCAAAATCACTGAAAACAACTTAGTAACAGAGGCAGTGGATTATTTTTCTCTGTCTGTGGGAGCTCTCTGTGCATTTTTATTTTGCAACCCTGAATAAACTTCAAAAGGCACATCAACAACTTTAAAAGGCTTTGGAATGTGTGAAAGGTGTCATATAAATACGCCTTCATTTTTGCTTTCCTTCATAGGCAGGAAGTCCTGAAAGCAATTACAACACCCTCTGGGTATGTGTGTAAACATGTAGCGATATGCACAAGCAATGAAGAAGTGGAGTTAGAGGATTGGGGATAATTGACCCAGGAATTGCAGATTCAGTATCGTCCCAATTGTAAAGCCAGGTAGTTTTGTTTAGAGATACAGCGCGGAAACAGGCCCGTCGGGCCACAGCCTACGCACGAGGGAAATTTACAATTTTTACCAAAGCCAAATTAACCTACCAACCTGTACTTCTTTGGAGTGTAGGAGGAAACCTGAGCACCCAGAGAAAACCCATGTGTTCACGTGGAGAACGGACAAACTCTGTACAGTACAGTACAGCACCCATAGTCAGGATCGAACCTGGGTCTCTGGTGCTGTAATGCAGCAGCTCTACTGTTGTGCCTCCGTGTCGTGAAGTATTCAATTATACAAATATGTATTTTGTTGTTCTGTGTTGGGACATATGACAATGAAACATTCTTGACCCTTGACTCTCTTAGCCTTCCATTTGATGTTATTCCATTTGAAACATTCAGGAAGGAATCATCCTATGTAAACATGTCACACAGTAATTAAACTGATCCACCAATAAAGGTGTTGTCGTCCACTACAGGAAGTAATTACAACATGGAAGTTTACATTGAGAGCTGCCATTATGAATAAAATTCCATAACATGAAAGTTGACTAGAAAAAAAATTGCTATAATGCCAGGTAGGTAAAATATATAAGGATTGTGGATTATAAATTTGCTATAATGCCAGGTATAAAATATATAAGGATTGTGGACGGCTGACTGCTTTAATGTATTTAGCGTAGTTATAGCGAGTTATTGCGAGTTACAGCGCAGAAACAGCCCCTTAGGTCAACCAACCATCAACCATACTCTGTTGGCACTGCAATTTATTAAAGAGTTTTATACTTTGATTCTTACACAAATTGAATTTTTGATATAGTCATTTCTGCGTTCAATACATCAAAGAATGAATGCTGAATAACTAAAATGGTTTAAAAGCACAATTAGTTAATGATTTCCTTGAAACTTGTTTAAAAAAAGATATTGCAGTATAATCAAATGAAATGTAGGTGTGAAGTGGGACCTGCTTTTATGTCGACTTAAATAATGGGCAGTGGCATTTTAAGAAGAATACTTTAAAGACAACTTCACCGTGTGTTCTAACTGTGTGCTCAACATTTCAGAACATTTGACTGTAGTTTTATAATCAAAGGTACAGAGTGTTGGAGTAGTTCAGTGGGTCAGGCAGCATCTCATGAGAACTTGGTGAGACAGGCGTACAGTTTTGGTCTCCAATCTGAGAACATTATTGGATAGGACGGTTCATTATGGATGGGCAGTCTTATGGAGAAAGACTGGATTGACTGGTTTATGAATTTAGTTGAGAGGGGATCTTAAGAAACTTACAAAATTCTTAAGGGGTACAGGCTTTATGCAGGAAGATTGTAATCCAGCTTATAAAGGGGAAATCTTCAAAGAAGAACTTTTTTCACGCAGGTGGTGGTGAATTCTGGAATCTCTGCCACAGAGGGTAGTATTTTTTATAGAAGAGGGAGTTAGATTTTTGGGGCATGGAGAGAAGGCAGGTACGGGGGGATGATCAGCCATGATCATATTGAATGGCGGTGCTTTTGGCCTACTCCTGAAAATGTTTCTATTTGGATATATTATGAAATTATCCAAAGAATTAGTTGAGGGGAAACTATAATGTGATCCAAATAAAAGGATTCGCCCTGTTTGCATTGCCCTGCTAAAATAATACAGCATTTCCTAAAAAAGTTTACTTGGTATATCTGAAATTATCCACATTAATAAATAATGTGATCCAATTGGATTCGTCCATACAACTGCTAAAATAAACAGCATTTTAAAATGTACTTATGAAGTTGCTCAAGTAGACCAATGTGAAGTTCTTGAGGTCTTCTTGTTTTGCATCAGCATTTAAGAGAGTCAGTCAAAGCCTACATACTGTCTGCCCATGGACCATTAGGGAGAGACATGATACCTTCTTCAATTTCTCCCATGGAATTTAAGTTTTGCTGGAAAAAGACAACATTTAACAATTATCCCCCTGTGGAGTCTTGTGTTGAACTCTTGCTATCTTTTGTTGTCCGTCTGAAGAAGGGTCTCAACCCGTAACGTCACCCATTCCTTCTCTCCAGAGATGCTGTCTGACCCGCTGAGTTACTCCAGTTTTTTGTGTCTACCTTTGGTTTAAACCAGCATCTGCATTTCCTTCCTACATATCTTAATGCCAGTACTCATCTGCTTTAAAGTCTGAATTAAAATGATTCATTCAGAAGTTTACTTTAGTGTGGCTTTTTTGGTTGCGCTGGGGTCATGGTCTGATTGCTCGCAGTGTTGGGGGAATGGGGGACATTGTCGGAGAGACAGCTATGGGTGAGAGATGGACTGGGGAACATCTGCAAAAGGAAATAATGTCCTCTGAAGCAGAATGTGGAGGCAATCATGGAAAATGTGACAAACATAGACTGTCCATGCATAGCTGTGTGATAGTATCATCAGTGTCTAGACATCAGGACAATTAACATTCAGACATAGCTTGCTTCAACTTAACTCCAACAACAAAGAGTCCAGCACAGGCCTCAGTCACTCACTATAAGTCATCCCTTCTTAAAGACATAAAAAATATGAAACACATAAAAAACTTGTTCTTTTCCATTTTTTAATTGATTCTCTGCCTCTTTGTAATTATTACTGTTAAGCCTCTGTTTTCTGAGGTGTCTGGGGAATGATGCCTGAGAAATGGCTGCTAGATCTGCTACAGCAGATTCCTGATGACCCCGCTCACTGTTATGTTAAGTCTCACCCAGCAGTGAATCCTGCACAGTGGATTGTAGGTGGGTGGACAAATTACCACAGCTGCTGTTTCCAATGCAGAGCAAAAATAAAATCCCCAGCCTGCCAAGCATTCCTGAACAATGATCGACAGCCTATATTTTGTTACCTGCCTTTGATAGCAGCCTTATTCTGTTTTATTGTCCCATTAGAAAGGCCACTTTTACTCAGAAGTTTGCAAAGAATGCTTTTAACTTAATACTACAATTGTTCAGGAAGTTGGCTTCTCCGCAACACTTCTTAATTAAAATATCATTTGCCTGTTGAGTTCAGATGTGGATGGTTCATTGCAGGTCATTCTTAAACTGCAAGAGCTTTAGCTCATGTAAGAAAGAATTGCAGATAGACACCGAAGATAGACACAAAATGCTGGAGTAACTCGGCGGGTCTGGCAGCATCTCTGAAGAAAAGGAATAGGTGACGTTTCTGGTCGAGATCCTTCATCAGGCCGGGAGTCAGGGAGGGGGACACAGCGAGGTATAGCAAGGTACAGAACAAAGCAGAGTCGGCATCAATGACTCAGAGCTTTAAGGGCCTGTCCCACGAGCATGCGACCTGCATGCGGCAAGTGCGACCTAAAGGACTGGTCCCACCAGCATACGCCTGCATGCGGCAAGCGCGACTTAACGTGGTCGCTTGAGCCGTACGGCATGCGGCAAGTGCGACCAAACCAGAAGCGGGAACCGCGCGGAGGTCGAGTGAGTGACACGGCGTTGAGGCGGCTGCGGGCCGGCAGGCCGTTGCCGCGCGGAATTTTTAAAACGGTCAGTTTTTCGGAGCCCCACGCGATGTCGGGACCAGCTCCACACAACTCCATACGGCTCCGGCGATCGAAGTGGGATCGGCCCCGCGAGGCCGTCCGGCTCAAGCGACCACGTTAGGTCGCGCTTGCCGCATGCAGGCGCATGCTGGTGGGACAGGCCCTTTAGGTTGCACTTGCCGCATGCAGTCGCATGCTCGTGGGACAGGCCCTTTAGATTATTATCCTGACTATTCATCAATCTTTCTACCCCATTCATGCTCCATCCCACATCTAACAGCTCATGGTAGTCACTGTGAACCCACCGCTTTGGCATCTGTTGTCTACAACAAGCACTGGCCACTTTCTGGCCTTTGGAAAGAGAACACAACAAAGATAAGAACATTAGATTGTTGCTAAGTAGTAGTATTTGTCCTACATAATGCTGTTAAGCTGCACTGATTGATACTGGGGTTTTACTGGAGTGGTGTTGGATTGCAAGCATGCAGATATCTGAAGTACCCAACATTTCCCTCATTGGGAAACACTTTAGATTAGGACTATTCGAACTTCAATTTCACACACTTGTCTACCAATACCGAACTAATTGACATCGAGGTGCCACCTCTTAAAGGACAAACAACAAAGTGTTGCCGAAACGTTGCCTATTTCCTTCGCTCCATAGATGCTGCTGCACCCGCTGAGTTTCTCCAGCATTTTGGTGTGCCTTCGATTTTCCAGCATCTGCAGTTCCTTCTTAAACAAAGTGTTGCAGGAACTCAGCGGGTCAGGCAGCATCAGTGGGGGGAATGGACAGATTATGCGTTGGGTTGGGAGTCTTTTTCAGATTGATTGGAGTAGGGGAGTGAAAGTTGAAGAAAGGGAGGTGGGGGGCGGGGGGGGGGGGGGGGGGGGGGTGGTGGTAGTGAGAGGTGGTGGGTGTGGGTGGTGGGTGTGGGTGGTGGGGAAGGAGTGTGGGGTAGAAGGGGTGGGGAGTGGGGATGAGGTGGAAGGGAGAGGGTGTGGTTGTGGAGTGGAAGGGGTGGGGAGAGAGTGGGAATGAGAGTGGGACTAAGCCTGGCAAATGATGGGTGGATACAAGTGAGGAGGAGGGCGTAATTGGCAGATGGGTGGAGAAAGTGAATGAAGGTGAGAGATTAAAAGGAGATAAATGAGTGTCAGATAAAGAGAGTGAAATGTAATACTGGAGTAAAGAATATGGGTGCTAGAGGACAGGGGAGGGGGAAAAAGTAGGATAAAAGGGAAATGCAGGACACTTGGGTGGATGGCCATGTGGCATACAGGGACAGGAGCTGGGTGACTGGGGTGGTGGTGAAAATGCGTGTGTAGAGGGAAGGAGGCAGGGGAAAGATTGTTGGATTGTTAGTTATCAAAGAGGACTATGAGGTGTTGTTCTTCCAGTTTGTATGTAACCTCATGCTGGAGGAACCTACGTCAGAAAGATGGGTATGGAAATGTGAAGAGGAGTGAAATTGGTTTGCAGTTGGGAGTTTTCTTTTTATTCCTCCCTCTTTTCCCTTTCCTGCTCCCTCTCTCCTCTTCCACCCATATATTTCCATTTCACGCCTCTGCTTCTTTCCTACCTGACACCATTTGTCCTCGTTTCACCTCTCGCCTTTACTTATTTGACCTATCTGGCAACGTATCCCCCACCTCTCCCTCACCTTTATCTACTTATCACTTTCCTGGCCCATTGTCCCACCCCCACCTCTCTTTTTCAGCTTTCTCTCCCTGCTCTCTCAGTTTGAAGAAGGGTCCCAACCTGATACATATGACAGTCCCGCTATCCCGGGAATTAACCTTGTGAACCTACGCTGCACTCCCTCAGCAAGAAGGTCCTTCCTCAATTTTGGAGACCAAAACTGCACACAATACTGCAGGTGTGGTCTCACTAGGGCCCTGTACAATTGCAGATGGACCTCTTTGCTCCTATACTCAACTCCTCTTGTTATGAAGGCCAACATGCCATTGATCCCACCTACCGTAAAAACCCTTGGAAGATGTGGGTCGTCACAGAACCTCTTTACAACAATTTCACTGGGTCTTGGTGGTAGTAGCAATCTTCATTCAAGCTCAAAGGTTTAGATATATGGAATAACCTTTATTGGTACCTATAGAAATAGCACTAAAACCATTATTACTGATCATATTATTTGATATGATGCAGACTGGGGTATCTTATTGGATCTCGCTTCACCTTTCCATCTATCAGGAGAACATGAACAGCTGTAGTGATACAAAATACATTTGTAAAATATTCAATTCTTTCCATTTAAACAGGGCTTGAGGCTTTCAGAGTGGATCAATCCCAAAATACATTATTACAGCACATTGTTCAATCCTCAAAATCAAACAATATTATCAATGGTAACCCAGTAGCATAAAAGTATCTCTCAAGCTACATTTTCAAAGATCCCAACTTCATTTACTGTTTAAAAAGGATGGAAAATCTGAAAAGGAATTGAATGACTCAATTGAAGATACACATAAAATGCTGGAGTAACTCAGCGGGTGAGGCAGCATCTCTGGAGAGAAGGAATGGGAGACATTTCGCTTCAAGACCCTTCCTTGGGAATTGCAGATGCGGGTTTACAAATGAAGACCCCAACGACCCAAAACGTCACCTATCCCTTTTCTCCAGAGATGCAGCCTGACCCGCTGAGTTACTCCCGCGTTTTATGTCTATCTTCGGCTTAAACCAGCATCTGCAGTTCCTTCCTACACATCTTGTATGATTCAATTGTATATATATTTTTTTACATAGCCAAAGGTCACAAAACCACGCCAACCTGGTGTTTAATGATTAGCAACTGGGGATCACCAAACCCAATTCTGCAAAAACATCCATAAAATTAAATGAAAATAGAAAATGTAGGAAATACCTAGCCGATCTGTCTATTCCTCAAGCAAAATAAACAGATATTGTGGGTCCTAATTCAGTACTGGAGATTGGAACCATAGAATCATAGGGATACAGCATATAAACAGTTCATTCATTCCAAAGGTTTCAGGTTAACTGTCACAAATTTGATGCACTAATCCTGTCTTAACCCATTTATTCTCCCCACATTCCCTTCAAATTCCTCCCAGACTCCATCACTTAGCACACAACAAAAGCTTTCCACTGTACCTCCATACATGTGACAATAAATTAAACTGAACTGAACACTTACCCATATCTTTGTCGCTATCTCCAACTATCTCATTACCCCTGCATCTACCAATGCTTGCCAGGCTTTGCCCCACCCCCACCTCTTTTTTTATTAACCAGCTTTCTCCCCCTCCCCCAACTCCATCAATCTGAAGAAGGGTCCCCACCAGACAACATTGTGTCCATTCTCTCCTCAGATGCTGCCTTACCCATTGAGTTCCTCCAACACGTTTTATTTGCCCCAAATGCCAGCATCTGCAGCTTCTTGATTCTCTAGAGCACATGCCATCAAGTGTATATAACTCGCTAACATTGCATTCAACGTGAACAACGCAAGTTAAAACAATATGACCAAAATATAAGCCTAATTTGAGTTATTGTGGTTGCCTATCATTCTGAGCCATGGAAATTCCTTGTATATTGCAAAACATACTTGGCTAATAATGTATGATTATGATTATGATGATTATGATTCCAACAGTGCTCATTCCCATGTAGCTTACTCAATGAGTGAGACTACAAATGAAGAAAACTATAGGTTTCAAGTCGTTCAGCTTTCTCGATTTAGAATATGGCTATTGCAAGAATAACTTTGTCTAAACATTATTTGTTTTAACTTCACCAATGTTCTAAGATGTGTTTGTTGGTTCTTAAAGAAGGAGGAATGTTGGCTGGGGCAATTGCTCAAAGGATTACAGTGCAACTTTTAATTCCCATCTAATGCACTCAGAAAACTCTCTTTAATTTGAATAGACTGAGGATGATGAATCTGTGGAAATATTTGCCACAGAAGACTGAAGAGGCCAAGTCAATGGTGGCGCAGCATTAGAGTTGCTGCCTTATACGACTGCAGCACTGGAGACCCGGGTTCGATCGCGATGGGTATTGTCTGTACGGAGTTTGCACATTCTCCCCTGACCCAGTGGGTTTTCTCCAAGATCTTCAGTTTCCTCCCACACTCCAAAGCCATTCAGGTTTGTTAATTGGCTTGATAAATGTAAAAATTGTCCCTAGTGTGTGTTTGGATAGTGTTAATATGTGTGGATAGCTGGTCGGCGCGGACCCAGTGGGTTGAAGGGCCTGTTTCTGAGCTGTATCTCTAAACAAAACTTTAAAAAAACTAAATGGATACTTTTAAGGCAGAGATAGATAGATTCTTGATTTGTAAAGATGTCAGGGGTTTATGGGGAGAAGACTAGAGAATCGAGAAGGAGGGAGAGAGATAGATCAGCCATGATTGAATGGTGGACGACATGGGCTGAATGGTCTAATCCTGCTTATGACCTTATGACTTTGAAAAACAAACTCGGCCAGCATACCTGCTTACAGATTGTAAAATGTAGGAAGATATAAAAGCATTTCAGAACTGTAAGGATGAATGACAACAGTAACAAAAATATCATCACCTCAATGTCCACAATGGCAAATCACAATCATGGAAAATACTCTGGGTTTCCTGCAAATAGAAAAGGGGTGGGATATAATTGTACCTCAATAAAGCCAGAGAGAGAGAGAGAGAGAGAGAGAGAGCCTTTTGTGTGCTGCTGCAACAGCTATGTTTTGCTCAGTGTCACCAAAATCAAGGACAACATCAAAATCATCGCCGTTAGAAAGGGGAAGTCAGGAGACCACTTGCTCGTTGGGTGACCTGGCCTGGGCACGACACATAGATGTAATCATGAAACAGTCACACCGGCACCTTTATTTTCATTCTGTTTAAAGAGATTCGGTGAGCTGCCGAATACTCCAAGAAAATTCAACAGTGGTGCAGCGGTAGATTTGCTGTCTTACAGCGCCAGGAACCCGGGTTTGATCCTGACCACGGGTGCTGTCAGTACGGAGTTTGTACGTTCGCCCTGTGACTTGCGGAGGTTTTCCCCGAGAACTTCGGTTTCCTCACACACTCCAAAGACGGACAGGTTTGCAGGTTAATTGGCTTCGTATAAATGTTAAAAAAAAATTGTCCCTCGTGTGTGTAGGATAGTGTTAATGCGCGGAGATCGCTGGTCAGTGCGGTCTTGGTGGGCCGGTTTCCGCCCTGTATCTCTAAAACTAAAACTAAAACTAAAAATGATACAGTATAAAGCATCTTGACTGGGATTGCATCAAGGAATGGAACTGAGAATGGTGGACTCAGCATGGTCCATCACAGGCACAGCCTTTTCCACCATTGAAAGCATCTATATGAGGCACTGTCTCAAGAGGGCAGCATCCATCAACAAGGATCGCCACCATCCTGTCCCTCCTCTCGCCGTTACTATCCAGCAGGAGCTACAAATGCCTGAAGTGTGGGAGGAAACCGGAGCATCTGGAGAAAACCCATGTGGTCACGAGAAACTCTGTACAGACAGCAGCCATCGAACCACTGCTCTACTCGAGTCTGGCTGAGCGGCTGGATATTCTTTGTATTGGGCACCTCTACTTTGTGCCATTGATAGCTGGCACACCAAGTGCAGTCCCATTCACCCGAATGGTGTCACTGACCATCTCAATAAGTGTAGGTCCAATTTTTGTTTCAACTATCATGTTTTTAATTACTTAGCAGCAGTTCCTTACATTTCTAATAACATCATCACTTTCAAACATTTCATAATCATTCTTTTGCTTTTTTTCTGGCTGTTCCCCAGTGGCTCTGAGTACCTTCCTTTCTGCTGCTTGTGGTCTAATCAATTCTGGTTTTCCACTGCAGATCAGGGAAGAACCACAGTGCCACTGATGGTCAGACCTTCGGAGCCATGTGGTTACCCAGTTCTCTTGAGCAAAGTGAATGATATGAACTGAGCCAAGCCCCGATTCAGGACACGATGCTGACACCAAATTGCAATCATTTAAAGGAAGGTCAAACATATTTGGAACAAGTGGAACAACTTCATTACTCCTCCTTGCCTCCTACCCCTTATTCCCGACATCTGTGGTAACATCGGCGTGGGCAAGTTTGGCCGAATAATTTGTTTCCACACTGTATGATTCTATGACTCTAATCAATCAAGAAGCAAGTGTTTTATTGTCATATGTTCCAATACGGAACAATGGAACTCTTACTTGCAGTAGCACAACTGATAAGTAAACATAGTACTCTATAAAACCCATAAAAAAAACAAAAATGTTCAGAATAGATATATTAAAAAACAGACAAATATAGACAAAAATAGTTCAGTCAAAAAATGTCCCCATCTATATACAGTGGTTTGGAGCCTATTTGGAGGTTATAGTATTTAATGGTAGACAAAAATGCTGGAGAAACTCAGCGGGTCTACGGAGAGAAAGAATAGGCGACGTTTCAGGTCGCGACCCTTCTTCAGACTGATGTCTGGGGGGTCGGGAAAAAGAAAGGAAGAGGCGGAGACAATAGGCTGTGGGATAGCTGGGAAGGGGGGAGAAAGCAAGGACTATCTGAAATTGGAGAAGTCAATGTTGGTACCGCTGGGGTCTCTCTTAATGGTATAATGTGCAGGGAAGAACTGCAGATGCTGATTTATACCGAAGATAGACACAAAGTGCTGGAGTAACTCAACGGGTCTGGCAGCATCTCTGGAGAAATCGATGGGTAATCCTTTTCAGACTCTTCACCTCTTCTGATCGTGCCTGACGAAGGGTTCTGACCGTAAATATCACCCATCCTATTTCACCAGGGATGCTGCCTGACCCATTGTGTTACTCACTTCTCCTAAAGTTGTAGCAGATTAAGGAAAACAACTGAGCCAAGGACAACTAATTCAATACAGGGGTCCTGCTTTGAGGGAAGAAAATAAACCTCTTCAGATCAAGTCTTCACAATGCTAATACATTTCAAACAGTTTAAATAATTTAATATCCATTTAAAAGCAAATTCAGCAAATAACGTGAACAGATGTACATTCCCTCGAGACGTCTGGACAGTATTGTTTTTTTTCGCTTTTTCTTTTAATGGCCGAGAGATTTAAGTGAAATTTTATTACAGGAGGCAATTCCAATCGTAGGCTGTAGAAAACAAAGGATGTGTTTTTTTTGCCCAGATTTAATGCAAGGCAGATGGTGGCTCTTACTCAGTGAAGCCCTCAATGCAGACTGACCCATTAGTATTAGGTTGCAGGTCTGGATGGAGCAAAAGGATAGAGCTACTGTGTTAGGAACAATGAAAGTGCTGACAAAATGTTATATTTATTTTGTGCTCTTCTTCAGGGTTCAAACCATGGCCAATATTCTACATCAGTCCAGGGTTTTGAAAAATATATAGATTGCTTTCATAAAATGTTTTGAATATAGAGAGGATGTTTCCATCAGTGGGATAATCTAGGACCAGAAGACCAGATCCCTCAGAATATAAGGACGTATATCTTTAGAAAGGAGATGAGGAGGAATTTCTTTTGTCAGAGGGTGGTGAATCTGAGGAATTCATTGCCACGAACGGCTGTGCCGTCAATGGATATTTGTAAGGCAGAGATTGGCAGTTTCTTGATTAGTAAGGGTTTCAAGGGTTAATGGGAGAAGGCAGGAGAATGGGGTTGAAGAGAAAAGATGGATTAGCCATGATTGAGTGCCAGAGTAGACTTGATGGGCCAAACGGTATAAAACTGCTCCTAGAAGTTATGAACTGATGAACTTATGAATGGTTCATGATCAAGCGATGTGAAGCAACTTTTTTCCCCCACTTTTATTTACTTTCTATCTTTAAGGTGGCAAATAGCGTTGGAGGAGGGTATATAGTTCTCAGCATCTTCCTGGAACATTTCCAGGGTGGCCCTGTCTCTTAAGACAGGATACACAATGTTTATGATCAAGATAGATTCAGAGAGTCATACAGTATGGAAACAGGCCCTTCGGCCCAACTTGTCTATGCCGACCAAGATATTCCGCCTAAGCGAGCCCCATTTACATGCGCTTAGCCCATATCTCTCTAAACCTTTCCTGTCCATGCACCTGTCCAAATGGCTTTGATATTAAATCTCTTAATCTTTCTCCTCCCTTGTGATAAATTGAGCAATTCTGATTTGATAATTCAGCAGAAAAATGTCCGATTGTCTTGGATTTTTAAATGAAAAATACTTACACGTCTTGCAAATGTCCCTGATGAAGTCTGATGAACAATGAAGAATGTTTTCTGCCTGCACTACCGATAGGTAGAAATAGGGGGCATTGTTTCAGAATAAGGCAACTTCTGTTTAAGATGGAATTAAGGAGGAACCCCTTCTCTCAAATAGTTGTGAGGAAATGAACATATTCCAGGGAAAAAGTAGACAGATTTGTACATACAGGGAAGTTAAATGTTATGGGGCAATGGCAGGAAAGTGGGGGTGACCATTGCCTTATTGAATGGTGGAGCAGCAACATCAGGCCATGTGGATTACTCCAGCTCCTGTTTCTTAACGTTTTATTTTGTTATTTGTCCATTCAAAGACCTGACCGAAAGAATTGTGCAGAAAAGCAGGTATTTTACTTCTGCCTAGCAGTGAGATGCTCACCAGATAGTCAATGCTTCTAAAATCCATCATTCAATTCATGTTCAGAATTATGGAAAAATTATACCGCTGATACATTCACATGTGGGATGACAGTGAGATCTACAATCTGCTTTATTTCCCCATTAATAGATTAATATCAGCTGAACACTACAACCTCCTGCACTACCATGCATTTGCTTTCTAACTGTGTTGTGTATTAATTTAATTTAGTTCAGTTTGGACCACCGAGTCCACACCGACCATTGTTCACCCACTCACATTAATTCTACTTATCCCACTTTCTCACCCACTCCTACAGGGAAGGGATAATTTACAGAAGCCAATTAACCTACAAACCTGCAAACATTTCGGATGTGAGAGGAAACCGGAACACCCGGCAGAAACCCACACAGTCACAGGGAGGACGTGCAAACTCCACACAGACAGCACCCTGAGGTCAGGATCGAGCCCTGGTCTCTGACGTTGTGAATCAGTGGCTCTACCACCTGCACCACTGTGGTCCCCATTTCAAAAAAGACAGAAATGTCTTGTTTTTTTGCACAGTCTTTATATTTTCATTGTCTTGCAGAGTTTCTGTGTAATCTATGTATGATGTATGTTTCTGAATGCTGTCTGTGTCTGTGCAGATCATAAAGTTTTCATTGTACCCTTACTTCTCCCTACCTAACCATAAACAAACCCCATCCAAAGCTGAAAGAGAGGTAAGCTGAGAAGAAGCCACACTGATTGCATTTTTAAAAGCTAATAACCTATTTTGTTTCAAGTATTTCAGCTTTAAAAAAAAACCTCTGAGAGTGGGCCACGCTCTTTACTAAATGTCCGGTAACTCAGCTTTTGATTCCACCCAAGTAAACATGAACCCGTTTGGCATGTGATATTGTTGACAAAACGCAGTCAAACAGATGATTTATTATCTGCCACAATGTGTGGGATGCTTAAAGACCTTATTCAATACTGCTGGTAAATAGGAATTTGCTGCTTTCCTTAGCAAATTAAATCTTTCAGCTCCTTCAGTACAGATTGCCTTCTCTTCTAAACGGCAAGAAAAGCAGTTCTAAATGTTTTCTTTTGCCTTCCTACACGAATATCTGGAAGTGTCGGAGGGTTAATGCAACATGAGATGAGTTCAGTTTTCATTTGAGGAGATCTTTATAGTCTGTCCCATATGTGCAGCTGCTTCCAACACGTCTTAATGCTCATTCAATAATGCATTTCAGGTTCTTGTTTCCAGATTTCATATTTTACTAGAATGAGCAAAAGGACTCACACAAAGTGTGGTGTGTGTATGGAACGAGCTGCTGGAGGAGGTAGCTGAGGCAGGTACTATCGCAATGTTTAAGAAACATTTAGACAGGTACATAGATAGGGTCAAATGCAAACAGGTGGGACTAGTGTAGATGGGACATGTTGATTGGTGTGGGCATGTTGTGCTGGTGGGCCTATATCCACACTGTGTGATTTTTTTAGTTTAGTTTAGTTCAGAGATACAGCGAGGAGGAACATGCCCTTTGGCCCACTGAGTCTGCGCTGACCAACGATCCCTGCACACTAACACTATCCTACATTAGGAACAATTTTACCAAAGCCAATTAACCTACCAACTTTGTTGTCTTTGAAGTGTGGGAGGAAACTGGAGCAACTGGAGAAAACCCATTCAGATCATGGTCAGAACGTACAAACTTCACACAGACAGGTCATGATTGAACCCGGCTCTCTGGTGTTGTAAGGCAGCAACTCTACCGCTGCACCACTGTGCCTCAATAATCGCACTCTTGTCTCTGATTCAGAAGGTTGCTGTTCCAAGTCTGACAAAAAAAAAGCTGGAGGACAAATGCCTTGGCTGACACTCCAGTGCTGCTTTGTTGAAGATGTTGGATGAGACGTCAAGATGAGGCCTGTATAAGCTTGTGATGGATGCGTTTTTCATATGTTGTTATCCCCAGCATTTGGCCAACAATCTTCCCTCAACAATATTGAATCTAGCCACACACCTTTAAAGTTAATTGCTTTAACATCGAAAGGCTCCTAGAATTAATGTCCTGCGATCACCCCCGATCCAAAACTCAACATAATATGGCTACAAGATCAGATAAGTCACTGGGTATCCTGTGGTGAATGTTTCACTTCCTAATGCCCCTGTCCCACTTAGGAAACCTGAACGGAAACCTCTGGAAACCTTGCGCCCCACCCAAGGTTTCCGTGCGGTTCCCGGGGGGTTTTGTCAGTTTCCCTAACTGCTTCCACTACCTGCAACCTCCGGCAACCACCTGCAACCTCGCCGCGCAGAAACCTTGGGTGGGGTGCAAAGTCTCCAGAGGTTTCCGTTCAGGTTTCCTAAGTGGGACAGGGACATAACTCTGCATCTACAAAGTATGAGGCAGGACTGTGATGCTACTCTTCGCTGGCTTGGATGAGGGCTATTCCAACAAGACTCCTTCACACCTCTATAGCACACAGTATAAAACAGCCCACTTGATTGTAAACTCCAATGACAAACCTAAATATTAATTTTCCCATGGGCAGCATACTTATAGATAAACTGCACTTCTGTGGGATTCACAGCATTCTGACAGCTCACAAACTCACAACCTCCATCGACAATAAAGCTACGGGCTTCAGCTGCATGAAGACACCACCACCTGCAGGTTCCCCTCCCAGCTAAACACAACCCTGTCTTGAAAATATATTCTCTTTCCTTAATCATCACTGGAACTAAATTTTGGAAGTCCTTTCACAGAACTGTCAGAGTACCTTGGCTATAAGTCCCACAGCGGTTCGGGATGGTGGCTCAATACCATCTTCTCAAGAACAATCAGGAATGGTTACATGCAACAAAAGCTTTTCACTGTACCTTGGATCAGTTGGATGTGACATCCAAGGTACAGGAGAAGCAACATCCAAGGATATTCTGGCTGTTGAGAGGGTCCAGAGGAGATTTACAAGAAGATTCCCAGGAATGGGTAGGTTTACCTATGAAGAGCGTTTGTCGGCACTGGGTCTGAACTCGCTGGAATTTAGAATAATAAGGGGGGGACCTCATTGAAACATACAGAATACTGAAAGACTTGGATAGAGTGGATGTGGAGAGGATGTTTCCACTAGTGGGAGAGTCAAGAACTAGTGGTCATAGCTTCAGAATGTTCTTTTAGGAAGGAGATGAGGAGAAATGTATTTAGTCAGAGGGTGGTGAATCTGTGGAATTATTTGCAACAGAAGGCTGTGGAGACAGCCCCAAGTCAGTGGACACTTTTAAGGCAGAAATAGATAGATTATTGATTAGTACAGGTCTCAGAGATTATGGGGAGAAGGCAGGAGAATGGGGTTAGGAGGGAGAGGTAGATCAGCAGAGTAGACTTGATGGGCCGAATGGCCTAATTCTACCCCAATCCCTTATGGACCCTATGAATTTATGACCTTATGGTACACATGACAATAAACTAATCTCAAATGAATCTAAATTCTAGCTTTGAAAGCAAGACAAATGTCTAAAAGATAACCACATTAATATTCTTGACAGATGGAAGGTAGTTGAAGCATAACAGTTAACTAGGGGTGATGGTAGAATAAGAGGTGGTGATATTCTCATTGCAACATGCTTGATTCTCTCACTGTAGAAAGATCAAACGACATTGTGTTGATGGACCTTTCATGAATCTTCATTCATTGCTCCTCCATCAGTTTTTTGGCAGTGGACTCTATGTCATAGCTGATCTGGTACAAAGCTCGAGTCAGACTTATATTGTGTTAATTCTATGGGATTCATGAAAGGTACATTAAAAAAACTGCCATTTGATCTTTCCACAGTGTTAGATCTTCAACTGTTGCCACCTAACCTCATTTCCCCCACCCTTCTCCCATGTATTTTTGTGTTCCTTTTCAAAGACATATCCAATTCCTTCTTAGATTAGAAGACAGACTCGGCAGAAAGATTAAACCTAACGTGTACCACCAGGGTCCCAAAGACCTGTGGAGAGAATCACGCATGTTACAATTGAGATTATCGCCACCTCGTATTCCACCATCACCCCGGTTAACCTTTATGCTTCAACAACCTTGCACCTGCCAAGAATATTGCTGTGGTTACCCTTTAGATATTTGATATATCTGTCCATTTCCATTTTCAGCATTGAAGCCGATTTAGAAACCATTTTTACTTATGAGCTCAGATCCTTCGATGCAGTGTTACTCTATCAACCGCACTCAAAGAGTCAATCTGCTCAATTCAGAGGAACAAGCCTCACAAATTTATAACAGCCAACTGGTATTTTGTTGTCCAGCTTTGATTTGTATTGTTTTATGCTACTCCCCATTGAAAGATTTAGTTCATAAACACACTGCAAGGTGAACAATAGCATTTTAACGGTTGGGCAGCTACTGTGTAATTACCATCTGCTTACCACCCGGATGGTTTTCATGGCCATATGGAAGCCACACGCTCCCAAGGTTTTTAGCCATTAATTTTGTCTCTAAGTGCTTGACTTTCAAAAGATGTAGCAATGGTGCGACACTCTCAAGCCCCATTAGAAACTATTCCAACTTTCTTTTCACTTTGCTGGGATTTAAGAATAAGCTGGTGAACTTTCCTGCTTCTGTGGCAGTAGTTAAGCCTGGCTTTAGTCATAATATGCTTTTGGAAGGTTGTTAATTCCAGAAGCTATTTATTTATGAGCAGCTTTGCAGTATATTCAAGATTTCTCTCATTGTCACCTTTTTTCCCCCAAGTTGCTATTGACATACCTGTGTTAGCCAAGATCTGGATAAGGGGCAGAGTGTTCATCTGAGCTCATAGCAACAAGAAAACAAAACCAAATTACTTAGAACACGAGGAACAAAGGAAAACGAATTTAAGAAAAAAATTACAAAGAATTCTCCTAAGCTGAGCAGGTTATTTTTGACAGAAGTGCTGAGAATAGATGATGGTTAAACATAAATGATGAGCGGCACGGTTGCGCAGCGGTAGAGTTGCTGCCTTACAGCTGTCTTACAGACCTGCATTCGAACCTGACTGGGAATTACGGAGTTTGTATATTCTCCCCGTGACCTCTGGTTTCCTCCCACACTCCAAAGACATACAGGGTTGTAAGTTAATTGGCTTCTGGAAATGTTCCCGTGTGTGTAAGATAGCGTTAGTGTCGGCACAGACTCCGTGGGCTAAAGGGCCTGTTTCCACGCTGTATCTCTAAAGTAAGGTAAAAAAAACACAAAGTGCTTCTGTTAAATCTGCAATCACTTGCTGTCTGCAGACTTGATTGAAAGTGGAGCCCAAGACCGCAAGCAAATACAGTCAATTGTGGATGTAAATCAGTTCATCACACAAACCAGCCTCCTCACACCCCTATTGACTCCATCTACACTTCATGCTGCCTCTGGCAAGTAGCCAACTTAATCAAGGACCCTATTTACCCCAGTCATTCCCACGTCTCGTGGGTAGATGATATAAGGCCATAAGCGATAAGAGTAGAATAAGGACATTCGGACCATCAATTCTAATCTGCCATTCAATCATGGTTGATCTGTCTCTCCCTCCTAATCCCATTCTCCTGCCTTCTCCCAATAACCTCTGACACCTGTACTAATCAAGAAAAGCTTGAAAGCACATACTACCAGAATCTTCCAACCAACCACAATACTGCCCTTTGGCATTTTATTCTGTAACTATGACACTATAATGCACCAACCCTGTATTCTGCATTCTGTTAATTTTTTTTCTTTGCACTACTTGTTTATTTGTGTATAGGTTGTTCTCATGTATAGCATGATTTGATTTGACTGGATAGCACACAGCCAAAAGCTTTCCACTGTATCTTGATACACATGAAAAAAATAAACCAATAACAAAATCAATGCCAATTACCCAACTCATCCTGCCTCCTGGAGCCATGTTTTCATAGTTTGCAACTGTTTAATTTGAAGTGTATTCTCCATTGGAAATAGCCAACTTCTATCAAATCATATGTTCTCATGATTCCCCAGAGGCCTACGTTAAATAAACTTAATCAAGGACCCTATGTGAGACGGTTCAGTGAGGCTATATTTCTCTTTACTGATAAGGCAAAGGCAAGGCACATACTGATACTGCAAAATCGGGTGAAGAGAACAGCTGAAAGAAGTCTGCCTGATTTTCCATCCATTTATATGAATGGCTTCACCTCAAGTTGGTCCTCTCATAGTCACTCCCACAGACCAGTTGGCAGAGCTGCTGCTTCACAGTGCCAGAGACCTGGCTTCGGTCCTGACTACGAGTGCTGTCTGTATGGAATTTGTACGTTCTCCCCATTTCCTGGCACATTCCAAAAACGTACATGTTTGTATGTCAATTGGCTTTGGTAAAATTCTAAATTGCCCCGAGTGTATGTTGGATAGTGTTAGCGTGTGGGAGTCGCTGGTCGGCGCAGACTCGGTGGGCTGTCTCGAAGGGCCTGTTTCTGCACTGTATCTCTGTATCTATAAACTAAAAGTGTCCACCACTTGCTACTGCTTGGCTTTTGCCAGCTGCCAGATGAAAATCAGCCTTCCCGCTTCACAAAAATATCAAATTGCTCCCAAAAGCCGTTTGGAGAATCCGTTGTGTATATCTATATATATATATATTTTTTTTTATTATAATCGTGACAGACAAGCCAAGGAGCTGTCAAAAAAAGAACAAATGGTGGTCTCAATTGTTCAGACTTTAAAGCTAGCCTGAGAATTATTACAAAAGGGGCAATAGCCTCAGCATTACTTTGACAAATAAATTATTGGCAAATGTGAAAAAAAAAATCACAACTGTAATTCCAACTTATGGCCCCTTGCAACTCATCGCAGTAAAGACTGTATTAAGACATCAAATTCAGAGCTCAGGAGAGACTGCTGCATAATTGAGTCTGGGTTCTATCAGTTATGACTACAATTGCTTTATGACAAGCCAGGTGACTACTTAGCTGTGCATTATTAACCGCTAACAGATGTCTTGAGTACCAATAGACGTTTCTAACTGCTTAACCGGCAGTTGGTGTTCCCAAATAGTGACTTTCAAATTGTGAAAATACGTTCGACGGTCTTTATCAATCGTTGGTTTACTTGCGGAGAACGTCACAAAATGCTGGAGTAACTCAGCGGGTCAGGCAGCATCTCTCTTGAGAAAAGGAATAAGTGACGTTTCGGGTCGAGACCCCATCTTCAGACTGAGTGTCAGGGGAGAGGGGTGAGGGAAACTGGAGGTGTGAGAAGGTACAAAGAACAAATGAATGAAAAGTACGAAACGAACAAAATCAAAGCCAGCACCGATGATCAGGGAAAGATGGAGCCCACAAAGGTCCATTGTTGTCTGTAGAAAAGTTGATAACATGGGGATACGAACAGTGAAACTGAGCAGGATAACAGTGAAACTGGTGGGATGACTCGGGTGGGACAGTGTGAGAGGGAATGCAAGGGTTATTTGAAATTAGAGGACTGTTATTCATATAGTTGGTTTGTAAGCTGTCCGAGTGAATTATGAGGTGCTGTTCCTCCCATTTGCGTTTGGCTTCACTCTGACAGTGGAAGAGGCCCAGGACAGAAAGGAGTATAGGAATGGGAAGGGGAGTTAAAGTTTACTTGCATCTGAACCTTTTTTGCCCACACAGTGTATTGACCAGGATTTGTGCTCATGTGCCACTTATTGCTGAAAGAGCTGACATGTGGTGTTCACATGAGTGCAAAGACCATGTTGAATTGTTGCTGGTAGTTCATTACACTGCAGTCAGCACAATCCTCATTATAGACACAAAGGGCAAGAGAAACTCAGCGGGTCAGGCAGCATGTATGGAGAAAATGGATGGGTGGTGTTTAGTGTCGGGACCCTTCTTCAGACTGAAAGTAAAGGGGAGAGAACTGGAGGTATGAAAAGACGTGTCATCTGTAGCCGGCCTGATTTGTTCTGGCCTTTTCCTACTTCCATTTCCCTCCCCTTTACTTTCGGTCTGTAGAAGAAATTTCCTGGGACGTTCCTGAATCGAAGAGGTTTGTAGGAATATAGGCTAAACACTAGCATAGATGGGTGCATCTTGGTCGGCGTGGGCAGATTGGGTTGAAGGGTCTGTTCTATGTTCTAGATAAACCTTTCCAGATTTTGGCCACGGAATGGGTCGAAGCAGCAAGGAAGGTTCCCACCATTGACTAATCAAGACAAGACACCCACTGGCGAAATTGTCTGCTGATGACTGCAATGATACGGGACACCAAACTGTGACTGAATCCATGTTTAGTCACATCTGACATTTGCAAGGAATTAACAAGCTGAGTCAGGTCCTTCAGGCTCATAGCATCCACGCCAATGCCTTCAGTTCTGGAGAGTCCAACAGGAACAACCTTAAATGTGCTGCCAACTTGCTCTGACCAATTCTTTTTTTTTGTTTCAAAATCAACCTCAGACAGACATATGGTCTATATTCATCAATGGGAAAATCCCTCTGAGGGACACCTCTTTATTAATCTGAGCAGCCAAGCAGCCGTTCAATACAACTGTGCTTTTGAAACAATTTTGATAACAATTTAAAATTGTTTATCAATGTTTGCAAAAATGAGAAAAGATGAATGTGTATACTGCATCAGTGAGTCATCAGTCCAGGACCTTCAGGGAAAATGAACTAGCTTGGCCGTATCCACGTGCTCGCACAAATGTGCATACATGCATGCACACGCACATGCGCGCACACACACATGCAAGCATATAAGTACAAATGCAACCACGTGCCCACATATGCAGGCAAACATACACATGCACACACATGTACACCTGCAAGCATACATACATATGCAACCACATGCAGATTCATACACACATGTGCACACACACACACACACACATGCAAGCATACATATATACATACACGTGCTTACATACATATGCATGCACACACACAAACATGGATGCAAGCATATGCACATACACCAAAGAAATGCAGGAAGCTGAGTGTTAACACCTGGCGACTGAAATAATTACCCCTCAGACTTTCTCTGTATAATAGACACATTGTTTGCTGCTGTGCAAAGGCTGAGTGTATTTTTTTTGTTAAAATAAACTGATTTAGGTCCAGAGGCTGTTGCGTGTATGAAGGTATTGTATGCTGAGACTTTGATGTGGTACCAGGCCTCTATAGGCCAAAGGCCTATGTTTTCCCTGAAAAGTGAGCATGTGTAATATGATTGTACCTCTGAGGACAATTGTGAACACACTAATCCTGTTTTTTTTTAATCTGTTAAGTGAATCAACCGAAGCAGGGCATCTGTCATCAGATTAAGCACAGAATCAAAGCAGTTAATCAGCTTTGAAGTAACTTTATCAACAAGCCCGACTATAATAAAAAGGTGAGATCAGGTAGTGTCATATCAAGATTGTCTAAGGATCAAACAGCTCTGTGGTATTTATTACTCATCTAATCAGGCTATTCATTTGTCGGCCACATATTAAGACACCAAATTGATATGAAGAGCGATATGGTGCACTGACAACCAATTCCAACTTCCTTTGGGCACAGTAGAAATTCTCCACTTTGACCAGATGGCATTTAACTTCTGGCGCTGCCTTATTCTGATAAAATTACTTTCAAATACATGGCGGCACGGTGGAGCAGCGGTAGAGTTGCTGCCATACAACGCCAGAGATCCGGGTTCGATCCCGGCTACGGGTGCTGTCTGTACGGAGTTTGGTTAATTGGCTTGGATTTGTATACTTGGTACAAGTGCAAATTGTCCCGAGTGTGTGTAGGCTTGTGTTAATGTGTGGGGATCGCTGGTCGGTGTGGACTCAGTGAGCCCAAGGGCCTGCATCAACGCTGTTTCTCGAAACTAAACAAAACTGAACTAAACTAGTTTTAAGTTATATTATTGAGTGGGGGGGGGGGGGGGGGGGGGGGGGGGGGGGGGGTGGGCTACAGGGTTGCAGATAAAAAATCGTATGTTAGACAGAGTACAAGTGAAATTCAACTGTAGTAAATTACCTGTCGTGTCATTGCAGAAAGCAGGGCTATGGAACAACAGGTTCAGTGTAATGCAGACTCTGCTCTCATTACAGAAGCCCCTGGAGCAGTTCAACACTGGCTCATATTGTAAACATAACCATTATCTTGTGATCCCTTCATCATTGAAGTGTCAGCTACGCTTGAGCATGTAGCACTCTGTAGTCTGACTCAAATGGTTGTGGGTTCACGACCTGCTCTGGAGATACCACCGCAATAAATCTGGGCTAACACTGCAGTAGGGTATCGAAGGGACACATGCATTATCAGGAGTGCCAGACGGGACTTTAAAATAAGGTTTCATCTCCCTTTTCAGGTGATCATGACAGATCATCTCACCTTACAAAAAAGTGCTGGAGTAATTCAAGCAGCATCAGTGAGCGGATTGGACAGGTAACATTTTGGGTTGGGGCTCCTCCTCAGAATGGGACCCTACTGAAGAACCTTTCCAACCCAAAACGTCACCTATCCTTGTTCACCACAGATGCTGCCTGACCCACAGAGTTGCTCCAGCACTTTTCTGCAAGGTGAGATGATCTGTTGTGGTCAGGGAGATGAGACTTTGTGTAAACCAGCATCTGCTGTTCCTTGTTTCTCGGTATAGTGTCCGAATCTATGTATCCAACTATCTTCAAGAGATCTAGGACAGAAATAAAGACTGTAGAGATACAGTCACAGGACTAACTTTTCCTATGTTTATTTGTTGACGAACAAAATTAAATGAAAGAAATGTTTGCATTCACTTCAAAGCCTCATACTGCTTATTGGTACAAAAGGACAAAAGGGCTTCGGAACTGTGGTCACTGGTGTTGTGGGAGAATCATAGCAACTAAATTAGTCAGAGCAAGCTCCAGCAGACCAGAGATGGTTTAATCGCTAAATATTAGTCAGGATACTGAGGAACCACCCCCCCAACCACCTCCCCCTCCTCCTCTCCCTCCACCTCCACCTCCACTCCCAGCTTTTCATTATTTCTTCATTGGTTTTATTTTTTGTCTGCCTGATAGATCGCTGTTGCAACATTTCATCTGAAAGTTGTTTGCTTTAACAGTGCAGCAAGGTCGCAGATGTAGATAATGTTGTTGCCAAAGTTCTAAAACTTGACCGAGGGAAACGTCAGTTTTTAATTCGCAACCTCATCTTTCACAATTGGAAAGAGGAGAGATGCCGGAGGACCTCTGAGGTGACAGGATTCTGACCATCATCAAGGATGGAGACAGATTTGATCACGGTAACTGCCGAAAGATCTCCCTCCCATATATATGCCTGACAGACAGCTTCTTCAATCATCTCCTCCTGCTGGTTGAACGACTGCAACCCAAAACATAGTGTGGATTCCATGTATCCAGAGGCACAGTGCCCATAATGTCCACGGGCAACACGTCCAAGAAAAACGCAGGGACCAGCACAAGACCTTTACTGACTTCTCGGTAGCCTTTAACCTTCCATTTTGAGGGACTATGATCCTTCTCATATCGGGCAAACCTCAGAAATCTGTCCGCTACAATGATGGCATGCAAGCCAAGATATTCAAGGGTCGAGAGTCAAGAATCAAGAGTGTTTTTATCGTCATATGTCCCTGAAACGGAACAATTAAATTCTTATTTTCAGCTGCACAACAGATATGTACACATAGTACTCTCTATAACCCATAATAAACAAATTAAAAGTTCAGTGTATATATAAAAAGTGTCAAGAAAAACACACAAATAAAGAAATAATAATGGTGAAAAGTCAAAAAGAATGCCCTTGTCTATATAGTTCCAAGCCTATTTGGAGGTTGTAATGTTTAATAGCCTGATGGTTGTACAGAAGAAGCTGCTCCTGGACATGGACATACAGTTTTCAGGCTCCTATACCTTCTTATTAACCAATTGAATTTCTTATTAACTAATGGCCTATAACAGTCCTAATTACAATGTAGACTGTTGTCAAGCAAGGCTGCATCCTTGCAGCAACACTTTTCTCAATTGTTTCTGTTGCATTATTTCATCTCACCTCCAACAAACTTGCTGCAAGAGTGGAACTAGTCGTGGGACAAATTGAAAACTTTTCGGTCTAGGATATCTATACTCCAGAACTAAGGTCACTCCAACCTATATCACTGAGATGCAACATGTAGGCACTCCCAGTGTATGATCATGTTCAGGAGGTGATGTGATAAAAGTTTTCAAGACATTCATGAGAATTAATGGGATGGATGGTGAGATAATATTTCTATCAAAAGGGTAGTCAAGTGGTATAGTCTAAACGTTTGAGTCTGTTTTAAGTGTGAAATTAGGAAACATTCCTGCATTCAAATACTGGAAGTTTGGAATTCTCTTCACCAAACATCAATTGATTGTTAATTTTACATCAGTTTGGTTTAGTTTGGAGATACAGCACCCACCGAGTCCGTGTCGACCAGCGATCTCCGCACACCGACACTATCCTACACACACTGGGGACAATTAAGATACCAAGCTAATTAACCTACAAGCCTGATGGAAACCCATCCAAACAGAGGGATAGTTTTTGTTAATAACAGGTTTTCAAAGAAACAAGAAAAAGGCAAGTGTGTAAAGTTAGATCGTAGGTCAGCTATTCTCATTGAATCCCTGAAGAGGTTTGAGCTACTAAATAACCCGTTTGTATAGTTAGATAATAGGGATTATATAATTAGGGCTGCCTAAACTGAATGATCATTTAATAGCGTATTAAAAGGCATGTGTGCCTGTGTTCATCTCAGCCACAGTAACAATTAAATTAATTATATTCATGCTAACTGGTGCATTAGCTTTAAGGAAAAATGTATTATAACCTGCAAGAGAAAATATTATATTGTGAGAATTCCATATAAAAATAAGTCAAATTACTTTGCACACATAATTATAAGATGATATTTCAAAAACCCACCAAACCGTTTGATTAAAAGAAACATAATTCATTTCTTGTTGAATGACAGTTCAAAGTTAGAACACAAATTGTTGGAATAACTCAGCGGTTCAGGCAGCCTCTCTGGAGAAAAGAATTAGGTGACGTTTTGGGTCGGAACCCTTCTTCTGACTGAAAGATGGAGAAGGCCAGAATAAAACAGGGCCGGCAACAGATAACCTGAGGAAGGGTGGAGTCCTTCATGGCCCATTGTTGGGTGGGGAAGACGTGCAAATGACAGGGATACAAGGATGCAAACAGCGGAACTAGTAGGATGACTAGGTTGGAGGAGGTTGGTGGGAGGGGAGGAAGGTCTGCAGGAGTTACTTGAAATTGGAGAAATCAACATTCATACCGTTGGGTTGTCAGCTGCCCAAGTGTAATATGAGTGATTGGATAAATTAAAAATGACACCATCTGGCCAGTGACTCTACCATGGCACAAGATGGGGAACTGTTTCAGCAGTGGCATTCCACCTTATACCACACCGGTAAAATAACAACTTGGTTCAACATCGCTAAATGCCTAATCCAAACATGAACAAATAGCATATGACATGAAGCCCATAAAAGCAGATACTGTATTAGGATATGAACAAAATCTTGGCCTAAGAAATAAGCAGAAGAGAAAAGTGGAGAATGCTGAGTTTTTTTTGTGGGGGTAAGGGTGTGTAGATGGGTTGGGGTGGTGGTACGGGGGTGGGGGTTGGGGAGATGGGGTTGTGGGGGAGGTATATAGGGGTGGGGGTGTAGGATGGTGGGATGACTTAGCAGGTTGGGATTGTTAGGGTGGTGTGTGGTGACATGGGGGGATAGTGTGGATCTCCGACATCGAGCCTTTCTAATCCCTTAAATGTTGTTATATGTTTCTATAAGATTCCCTCTTAGCCTTCTATATCCCAGTGAATATAAGCCCAGTCCATCCATTCCATCATCATATGTCAGTTCCGCCATCCCGGGAATTAGCCTGGTGAACCTACGCTGCACTCCGTCAATAGCAAGAATGTCCTTCTTCAAATTAGGAGACCAAAATTGTACACAATACTCCAGGTGTGCTCGCACCAGGGCCCTGTACAATAGAACAACTGGACAACTGTACATCTGCAGTAGGACCTCCTTGCTCCTATACTCAAATCCTCTCACTCTGAAGGCCAACATGCCATTAGCTCACATAAGGCAATGGAAATGTTATATATTTTTCACCGGGAAATAAAGAACAATTTCACATGTAGAGTCTGCAACCCAGGATGAGATGAATTACCAGGAAGTTCATATTTTGGAAATGGTATTGGGAAGATTTGTTAAACTCATGAACTCCCTACCATCCTCTGAAGTCACGCCATGGAATCATTAATATCCAGTTGATGGGGGCCTCAGTCTAAAGTCTTATCTGGGAGATGGTACATCTAACAGCTCATCGCTCCTCTGATATTGTAATGGAGTGTCAGTTTAGATTAAGTGCCACATTAGAAGTGGGATTTAAACCCATTGCCTTCTGACTCAGAAATAATCATGATACAAACTGAGCCAAGTAACCCATGCAAAGCCTGTGCGTCCTCTACCAGTGCTTCACAATAAAAAACTGTAAGTGTGTATTTCAACGAGGGGTAAAGTTCAGAGATTCTCTCTTGGATCGTGTGTTTAAATGTGTGCGGCTTTGAACTGCAGTAAGAACACTGTAGCCATAATCACTTTTAGTGGGTTTTATTTTTGAGCTGAATGATTTCAGCTGTGCTGCCTTTCAAAGCTGGATCAACCGGAGTCCTGAATCATTAACGAGTCCTGAATCATGTAGCTCGTGTGGACTGGGGCCGTGCACAGTCAGTGCTCCTGATGAGCGTCAAAGCCTTTGCAGCTGTTCGAAACTTTTCATTTGGACAAATGGGAGTCAATAAGCAGTCCGTTGACATAACTCTGCCAAAGCAGCCCAACTGCCTGACAACATCAGCCTCACTGACTGTCCTTCACCCTGCCGCCTCTGAGTTTACGCCGAGACTGCAAGATAATGGCAGCCTTGCTTGTCCAGCCAGATGAACAGAGTCAAGTACACCGAGTTCCCACTGTCCTAGCCTGGCATGCTCCTCAGCACAAATCCCCATTCCAAAACCACTCACCTAACTCAAAAACCAAGGCAAGCATTCACTGAGGGAGGACCTCATTCAAGCTTAGGCTTGGATAGAGTGGATGTGGAGAGGATGTGGGAGTGATTAGGGTCAGAGTCCGTAGTCTCACAATAAAAGGACGTACCTTTCAAAAGGAGATGAGGAGGAAATTCTTTAATCAGAGGGTTGAGAATCTGTGGAATTCATTGCCACAGATGGTTGTGGAGGCCAAGTCAATAGATATTTTTAAGAGATTGACAGATTCTTGATTAATAAGGGTGTCAGGGGTTATGGTGAGAAGGCAGAAGAATGGAGTTGAGTGGGAAAGACAGATCAGCTATGATTGAATGGTATAGTTGACTCGATGGGCCAAATGGCCTAATTCTGCTCCTGTGACATGAATATGAAATGCTAAGGTAGGCATTCGCTCTGGGTGTGTGAATAACTGAAATTAGGAGGGACTCCCAAATTCCTTTTAAGGGGGACTTAAAAGGCAGGATTCCTTTACGGTGAAGGGGAAAAGATTTAATTAAAATCTGAGGGGTAACCTTTTCACACAAAGGGTGGTGGGAGTATGGAACAAGCTGCCAGAGGAGGTACTTGAGGCTGGGTCTGTCCCAACGTTTAATAAACAGCTGGACAGGTACATGGATAGGACGAGTTTGGAGGGGTATGGACCAAACACTGGCAAGTTGGACTAGTGTATCTGGGACATGTTGGCCGGTGTGGACAAGTTGGGCCGAGGGGTCTGTTTCCACACTGTATCACTCTACAACTCTCTGGCTTCACGCCCTTTTTACTCACATTCATCCTTGACGGAGGCAAAAGTTGAAGGTTTCCCTGAATGTTTTGTCTTCTACTGTAATAGTCACAGTTTATCTGTGTGAATGCATGTGGGGAGTTGCTGCTGGGTGCTGTCCATACAGAGGGTCACTCCAATAACTTTATGGACTCCTGTACAATGCAATAAAGAGCTCCTCTCTTAAGATTACTGCAAACGTCTTGCTGCACATGGAGTGTGCATGATAAATATTTTATTATGTAGGAAGGAACTGCAGATGCTGGTTTAAACTGAAGATACACACAAAATGCTGGGGTAACGGAGATGAGGAAACACTTTTGGTGGTGAGTCTGTGGAATTCTCTGCCTCAGAGGGCGGTGGAGGCCGGTTCTCTGGACGCTTTCAAGGGAGAGCGAGTAAGGCTCTTAAAAATAGCAGAGTCAAGGGATATGGGGAGAAGGCAGGAACAGGGTACTGATTGGGGGTGATCAGCCATGATCACATTGAATGGCGGTGCTGGCTCGAAGGGCCGAATGGCCTACTCCTGCACCTATTGTCTATTGTCTATTGTAACTCAGCGGGTCAGACAGCATCTCTGCTTGGAGGCCTAGGACAAAAAGGTCAGTGTGGGAATGGGAAGGGGAATTAAAGTGTTTGACAACCTCAGAGAGGTCCAGGCGGACTGAGCGAAGGCATTCCACGAAATGATCGCCGATAGTCCATTGTTGGTGTGGAAGAGGTTCTAACACAGGGATTATATAGATACATGCATTGAAACTAGCAGGACAACTAGGGTAGGGGAGAGATGGAGAGAGAGGGAGTGCAAGGGTTACTTGAAATTAGGGAAATCAATATTCATAACGCTGGGTTGCAAGCTACCCACGCGAAAATGAGGTGCTGTTTAAAGGTCTTGACCCGAAACGTCACCTGTTTCTTTTCTCCAGAGATGCTGCCTGCCCCGCTGAGCTGCTCCACAATTTTGTGTCTACCTTCTAATCTGCTCCCTTCTATAAAGTAAGCAGCATCCTACATAGTTTTGCTTGGTCTTCACAACGGCAGATGATGAAAGCAGAATAATCCCAAGCCACATTTACCAACCTTCCTTTGTAGCCTGAAGTAATAAGTCACCCTTGTGCACAATGTGGAGCAGCTGTATGTGTGATGCACCTGCCACCACCTCACAAAGGCACGATTCAAAGCTGCAATGTGCGCACCTTGTCGCAGCCACCTGCCCAACATCATTGTCACCACTGTCCCCACAACATTTTTCATAGCGAAACTTCACCTGTCACTAACCGCCACACTTCAAAGGGTGTGCTAAAGCCTGAACCGATTTGGCCTGTCAACCTTAACCACAATTTCAGCTCAACGGATTAGCGAGTCCTTTCCCCTAATTAGATACAAAGGGGACCCTGCTACTGATCAGACGAATACAATCGCAACTCAAATTGGTGATAAGGGTCAGGGTACAAATGTGGTTTGAACAAGACACGTGTGAGCCAAGTAATTTACCTTTGCTATTTATTTTCTGCATCTATCAACATTGTAATTTTACTTCGGATTCACGTGAGTGACTACGTGAAGAAGCCCGCCACGACCCATGCGTGTCATATCGCTTTCACGCTTGCGAAACGACAGGCGGGGTGGAGCGTTCCCCCGCAGCGATAAGTTTGAAACCGCGACCTGCAGGTAAGTGATTTACTCTGCAGTAGTGTTTGTCCCCGCGCTGTTTTTACACAGGGGGGGGAAGCTGGACACAATAGTGTCCACAAGTGCTGCGAGTGAAGCTGGCTGGGGAGGACCGCGAAGTTGCGGGAACCAGCAGCAGCTGAAGGCACAAGCCCTGTAAGGGATCAGCTGTGCTGACTTTTGGTCCTGCGCCGGCCAGAACACCACGGCCGGGCGGGAGACTATTCAGAATGGGGCCGTCGACTTTTGACAAGTTGAAAACGGCAGGAGGCGGGGTGGAACGACGTTCCCCCGTAGCGACAATTTAAACCAGGACCTGCAGGTAAGAACTGCGGTCTTTTTGTGTTTTCCCATGCTGATTACAGGTGGAGAAACCAACGGGAAACAAAGAAGACAAAGCTGGTGAGGGAGGACCGCAGAGCAGCGGGCAGCCAGCAGCAGCCAGCGGCACTCGGATCACCGATAGTGGGATCAGCTGTGCCCGATGTCGCCTCCACACCGGCCAGATCCACGCGGCCGGGCGGTAAGGCTAGACACAAAAACAAACAAGGTCGTGGACTCAGAGGGGTCCGACTTTGAACAACCGCGGGCGGCCAGCGGCCGAGAACGCTGGAGCCGGATGGAGCGTTGTGTGGAGCATTTGCTCCAATGTGACAGACTCCGGGAGATGGAGTCGGGTCACTGTGGGCCCTATGATAAACCCACAGTAGTACTTCTTGAAGGGCTGCACAGTGCTTCTACCTCATCAGAGGGGAGCACTGCGGGTCAGTTCTGGGCTGACCTAGAAGAGGGGTCCGCAGAAGAAAAGACAAGTGTGCAAGGGGTGCAGGAACGAGAGAACCTACTGGACTATAAAAGGGACTCCAACAAAAACCCACTACAGCCAAAGACAGCACCCCTAAGCACCCACCAGCAGAACTGGTGAAAGCTCGAAGGCCCGGTACTCAAAACATGAGTCTTTTTTAGGTCATGGCCCAGGCCGGCCTTCTTGGAAGATGCGGGGACCTCCAATGACAACCAAACCGAAAATCCAGACACCAGCGCAACAACAGCAACAAAGAACCTACAAAAAGAAGTAAACCTGCCACTGGTAACTATGGAGGTAGGTGGGTCTGGTTCCCTACAAAATACAGGGAGCATGGAGGTTGGGGGGGGGGAGATTACACTCTTTTCTGAATGCATGGAGCATGTTAACAACCGATACTTACGTCTTAAGCAGTATCCAGGGATATACAATAGAGTTTATACACAAGTACAGCCCTCCAGTTCAACATATTCCGAACCGAATGTTCGTGCTTTCTGATAAAGAAAAATCAAAAGCGCAAGCTGAACTGGAGCGGCTTTACGTAAAAGGTGTAATTGAGAGAACTCAACACGAACCATTAGAATTCGTGTCCAATATATTTACCAAAAACAAAAAAAGATGGTGGTTGTCGCATCATCATAGATCTGACAAAATTGAATACATTTGTACAATATATTCACATCAAAATGGAAACCTTTGTTACTGCTAAACAATTAATTTCCAAAGGTTACTTCATGGCCAGCATCGATTTAAAAGATGCTTACTATTCAGTGCCTATACGAGGTGACCACAGATGTTACTTAAAATTCAACTGGATGGGACAACGCTGGCAGTATAAAGCACTGCCAAATGGGTTATCATCAGCCCCAGGCTGTTCACAAAAATTTTGAAACCAGCCCTAGCGTTTCTACGGAAACGTAAACACATGGTCATGTTATATTTAGATGACATACTCATTGTGGGCAAAACTTTGGAATTGGCCAAACAAACTGTAACAGCCACAAAACAGTTATTTGAAAAACTGGGATTTATTATCCATCCAGTTAAATCTAAACTAACGCCTTCCACTACTATGGACTATCTGGAGTTCACCATTGACTCAGTTCACATGTCGGTGACTCTGCCTAAGGGAAAGGCTAGAGATTTAATAGAGGCTTGCAATAACCTCATTGACATCAGCAAACCATCCATCAGATTGGTAGCAAAAGTAATTGGCAAAATGGTGGCTGCCTTTCCAGCCACACAATTTGGACCTCTACATTACTAAAACTTACAGTGAGCAAAAATACAAGCACTCTAAATTAATGCAAGTCACTTTGACAGACCTATGGAACTACCAATCAAAGCTAAAATGGAACTAAAATTGTGGATAGATAACATCTGGCTTTGTTCCAATCCAATCATTGTCAGTAACCCTTCCATGGTACTACAAACTGATGCCAGTGCACTTGGGTGGGGAGCCACCAATACCATCACCAGCTGTGGAGGTAGATGGACTGCTCAGGAGGCATCATTATTACTCACACTGGGCATAAACTACCTGGAAATGTTGGGTGCATTCCATGGCCTAAAGTCATATTGTACTGGGTCATATCACCCTGGGTCATATCACCAGCATGTTAAACTACAGATAGACAATACCGTGGTAGCATACATTAACCACATGGGTGGAAACAAATCGACATCATGTGACAATCTGGCTAATACAATTTGGCAATGGTGTATACAGAGAGATATTTGGATATCAGCCACTTACCTACCAGGAAGACTAAATTTAGTGGCAGACACCAGGTCACGCAAATTTAATGAAAACACTGAATGGATGCGGAGGTGTTGATGGCAGTGGAATTATCTTGCGTTTGTTTTGTTCTTTTAACCTACTGGAGTTGTCTCGAGTGGCTCCACAGTTATTTTGATAAACAAAAACAAATAATGCCAAGTTACAGACTGATATACAATATACCTGCCACTTTGATGCTGTTGAGGAGCAGAAAGGAACTGCAGAAGCTGGTTTATACCGAAGAAAGCCACAAAATGCTGGAGTAACTCAGTGGGACCTTTTCCTAACTCCAGTTCCCTACCTCTGCTTTCAGATCAGATTCAGATTCAGATTCAACTTTATTGTCATTGTGCAGTGTACAGCACGGAGACAACAAAATGCAGTTAGCATCTCCCTAGAAGAGCGACATAAATATGAGCAATAAATAAATCTATTTACGTGCATACAGTCATAGTATTTTTTTCCTGGTGGGAGGAGTGTCCGGGGGGGGGGGGGGGGATTGGTAATCACCGAGGTACAGTGTTGAATAGTGTAACAGCCGCAGGGAAGAAGCTGTTCCTGGACCTGCTGGTCCGGCAACGGAGAGACCTATAGCGCATCCCGGATGGTAGGAGGGTAAACGGTCTGTGGTTGGGGTGAGAGCAGTCCTTGGCGATGCTGAGCGCCCTTCGCAGACAGCGCTTGCTTTGGACAGACTCAATGGAGGGGAGTGAGGAACCGGTGATGCGTTGGGCAATTTTCACCACCCTCTGCAGTGCTTTCCGGCAGAAGAAGGATTTCGACCCAAAAACATCACCTTTTCCTATTCTCCAGAGATGCTCTGGACCCACTGAGTTACTCCAGCACGTTTTGTCTATCATTGCTATTAAGGAGTTCCTTTAAGGAGGAATTGAGGTCAAGAGGCCTCGGAAGGGATTTTCAGAGCTTAGGACACTGACAGATAATGCCACAGCTATTAATGATGGAGTGAGTAACTTTATGCATTTACAGGGTCATTATCTGAACTTGGGACTGGAATTGCACATGATCGATGGTGGGCATGGACTCGATGGGCCAAAGGGCCTGTTTCCAATGCTATGTCTCTAAACTAAACTAAAAAAAACTGAAGGACACAAAATGCTGGAGTAATTCAGTGGACAGCATCCCTGGAGAACATGAATAGATTATGTTTTGGGTCAGGAGGACCCTTCTTCAGACTGATGTCCCGACTTGAAACGTCACCTATCCATGTTCTCCAGAGATGCTGCCTGACCCGCTGAGTTACTCCAGCACTTTGTGTCCTTTTGCGTAAACCAACATCTGCAGGTCCTTGTTTCCTAATAAAAAACTTTAACTACTTAGTCTGGTGTATCTGTGAACAACCAAGATGATTGAGTTTTAGCTACATCGTCAGTTCAGGAACAATTAGTTGAGCGTAGTCAGGTTAATAGATGCCAGTCAGGTCCACATCACATGAATGAATTAGAAAGAAGTTAAACAAGCCAACTGTGCATCCAGCCATGTTAAATCCAGGCATGTTACAAAAAGAAATTGGAAGGATAAAAATAAAAGTTACATATGCATTTTTATGATGTCTTTAGTAATGTCAGAATGTCCCAAAATACTCAGCAGCCAAGAAAATACTTTTGAAGTATAGTCACTGGTGTAATGTTTTTGACATGAAACTTACAGATTATGTAAAACATTGAGGGTACTTATTATGGGTGGATCATGGAGAAGTGAATTACAACAAACACATCTTTACCTCAAAAATCAAAGACATTGCATAGGAGAGAGATAAAAGCTGGAAGTGCAGGACAAAGTTCAAATATTAGGCAGCCTCTGAGGAAAGAGAAACAAACGAGGCAATTTGCATTAATGGAAGGCTACTCACTAGGTTAGGACTTCCAAAAAGCTTTGCAGACCATCAAGTTCATTGACACAAAATGCTAGAGTAACTCAGCAGGACAGGCAGCATCCCTGGAGAGAAGGAATGGGTGACGTTTTGGGTCAAGACCCTTCTTCGGGCTGAGTCAGGGGAGAGGGAGACACAGATATGGAAGGGTAAGTTGTGAAAACGAGACATCAAAGGGGAAGAAGGTTTCTAGGAAATCATAGATAGTTTTGGGTCAAAACCCTTCTTCAGACCCGTCTCAACCCGAAACATCACACATTCCCTCTCTCCAGAGATGCTGCCTGTCCCGCTCAGTTACTCCAGCATTTTGTGTCTCTCTTCGGTTTAAACCAGCACCTGCAGTTCCTTCCCACACATTAAGTACGTTGAGAGGCGGAGAGAAAAATGACTAAATCTGCATTCATTGCATTGGCCAGGACACCTGGGAGATAGCTTGTATTCTTCAGAGAACATTCGTCCTTCTGCATGAAAGAATAAACAGAGCCTTGTTTGAAACACTCAGCAGAACGGGTGACTCAACAGTGCATTGAGGTCTCAGCATTGGGTTGCAGTTGTAGAGTTATGGATTCTAGTCGGTGACCCCATCAATTGGAATGTGCTTTTATGAAACATTCTTGTATAACCAGAAGTTATAAGTTGATGTGTATAGGAAGGAACTGCAGATGATGGTTTAAACCGAAGGTAACTCAGCGGGACAGGCAGTACCTCTGGAGAGTTGGAATGGGTGATGTTTCGGGTTGAGACCCTACTTCATACAGTCTGAAGAAGGGTCTCAACCCAAAACGTCACTTATTCCTTCTCTCTGGAGGTACTGCCTGACCCGCTGAGTTACTCTAGCATTTTGTGTCTATCTTCAATTATAAGTTGATGTATTTTATAGATGTACTTATGTGCTTTAACATTATGTGGCGTGGGCACTGCATGTATCCATAAAGTCAAGTCTTTCTTCTATTAATATTCCCCAACTTGACCCCATGCTCTCCCACCATCCCTTTCATATCCCGTTCCTGTCTGCAATGGTTTTCAGCAAACAAAACATTTTACATGTTTTTGCTCGGGTGTAAATGATGTTCATATTAATTTTGCCTTCAAAAGCACGACTGATCTGCTATATACCTTACATGGAATAGATTATAAACGGGTGGTTTCAATCATAATAGTGCAATCTTGTGGTAACCCACAACCTGTTACAATTACTGTAAATGATGAGTTTTATCATAGTATTCGTTCTTTCAAATTCCAGTCTCACGTAATTATTTGGAAAGCCACTGTAGAAGATCAAACAGAAGAACAAAGAAGGAAAATACAATAAATTATAGGAGTTATGGATCTAGAATTAATGTGCTAAGTAATTGAAAGTTAAGCTGTTGATATTTAGGATCATCTGTAAATCTTTGAAAAATGTATACATTGTGGCGGAAACATATGTTTATCTCAGTTAAGGTGTTATCCGTAAAGCTAATGGCTTGGCGGAAAAGATGCAGTTTCTGCCCGTTGGTGAATTACGCTTGTCTCTCATTTTCCCTTGTGCGGAAGGAAACCTTATCTTTCCATATGGTTTTTCATCTACTTCCTAGCTTGGCACTAAAGGGGCTGTCCCACTTGGGCGACCTAATTGGCGAGTTTAGAAGAGTTTAGGAGAGTTTGAAAAAATGTCATGTTGAAGACCTCCTTCAACCTGTGTAGAAGACCTCCTTCGACCTCCCTTCGACTATGATGAAGACAATCTACGACTACCTTCTACTACCTAAGACTAACATGCCACGACTACCCTCGATTACCTACGACAATACTATGACCTACTACGACCTCCTATGACCTACTACAACTAAACCTACGAGTAAAAAAAGTATCGATTTTTTCCATGGAGACCTTTTTTTACTCGCGGGCATTTTTCAACATGTTGAAAAATATGCCGCAACTTAGCTGAGGCCTCGAGTACACGGGGACTACTCTCAAACATGAAGGAGAGTTACAAAGACCGTCTACGATCTCGTGTCGACCATGCTGCGAGTATGAGTCGAAGGCAAACTCGCCAAAACTCGCGGATTAGGTCGCCCAAGTGGGACAGCTCCTCTAGGAGGCAACTTTTCTTTGTTTGAGAAGGCACTGTCGGCAATGTTCATGATGAGAAGGCATTGTCAACAATGTTCACTGCCAAAATAGGTTATCTCTGAATTATTCCAGGCACTTTGGCCTTTCCATGAACCATCACTGAGTTGTGAGTGATCTCATTAGGCACCTTAATTAAGGGCCAGAGGTTCTGCGGTCCTGGATTTCGTGGTGTTATCCTCGTAATGCATCTGGGCAAAGTTTGAGCCATCTGGATGCAGATGTCAGCTTGTATCTGTGACTGGTGTGCAGCGCTCTAATCCTGAATATGATCGGATTCTTGTGCCCTGTGCTGGCTGTGCTAATATTGCTTAGCTTCACCCTACGAGTTATATGACAGCATTCACAAAGCATGCATCTGATACATCAGGAGCACATGCTGATACAAACCTGTCAGCTTCATAATAGTATGTGTCAGCAGAACTCTGCCAGTTATACAATAGCATATACCAGCATAAACCTACTAGTTGTTCATCAGCAGTACCAGCATAAGCTTGCTAATTAAAAATAGCATATTCTGGCATCATCCCATTCATTATCCTGTATACTGGCATTCACTCATTAACATGTCAGTCATACAATAGCATGTACTGCATAGTCCTGCCATTATTATAATGGACTATACTATCACATTGCTGCCAGTTCATAGCAAGTGCTACATAACTGTTACATGATGGTATGTACAGCACAGATGCATTAATTATATTATATCATGAATTAATACATGTCAGTTATAAAAAAGTTACATAAGCTAGCTAAACTTTGCCTATTGCATGTTAGCTTGTATTAACATTGCCCTGCCAATGATATAATAAAAGGTGCACTACCAGCATAACCCTTGTTATTTTAGTTGTTTTGGTAATATGAAATACAAGCAGAAAATGCTACAAAAGTTATACACGTCATCACACTTTGCATCAGAACCAAATAACATGGGAAATGAAAACAAACTGACTCTATTTTTTTACTTGCCCTGGTTTTCACGTGACATCATCAATCTGGTACATTAACAGTCAAGAGAGAGTCAAGAGTGTTTTAGTGTCATATCTCCCTAAACGGGACATCAACATTCTTACTTGCAACAGCACGACTCTGATGGTGGGCATGATGGTGGCATGAGTTCAGATCTACCAGTTGTGAAGAAACATGTGCAAGGGTGGCCCAGTGGCACAGCGGTAGAGTTGCTGCCTTGCAGCACCAAAGACCTGGGTTTGATCCTGACTACTGGTGCTATTTGTACGGAGTTTGTACACATTCGCCGTGTGATCGCATGGGTTTTCTCTGGGTACTCCGGTTTTCCCCTACATTCCAAAGGCTTGCAGGTTTGTACGTCAATTGGCTTCCGTTAAAAAAAATGTCCAAGTGTGTAGAATAGTGCTTGGTTCTTGGTTTCTTGGTCCTCCAAAATATTCCAAATGGAATTTAAACTGGAGGTGGTGGAGGGAGGGCTTAAGCCAGAAAGGGTTATTGGGAAGAAAGAGCTACTTTAAATTTAGTTGCATCTGGTTGGGTAACTATAGTTGGGTGAAGATTATTCCATGCTTTAATTGTACGGGGGAAGAACGAATTGCTGTACACATCTGTCTTTGTAGCTGGGATCACAAATTGGATCGAATGCCCTTGTCTGCTCCTAATTGGTTTGGGTTTGGTGTAGGTCTTGTAGTCTATGTCGAGCTGACCATTTAACATTTTGTAAAAACATGTCAAACGGTGAGCTAGTGCTAGTGTACAGCTGATCGCTGGTCGGTGCGGACTTGGTGGGCCGAAGGACCTGTTTCCACGCTGTATCTCTAAACTAAACTAAAGCTAAGCCCCACCAGTTATACCAATATTAGACCTACCCTGAACCATATAACCCGGCAAAGCCATAAATATTCCCCTGGATCATAATATTATGATTTGCTCCTATTGGAATATAATTCAGATAAACTGCACAAAGTTCATGGCGAAATGAGAGATATAAAGTGCAGCTGTTGCTGACATTAGCTGAGAAAATAAAGGAATAAAAGGAAGCTCTTTCAAATCAGCGCTGCGGAGTTTCAGTAGCGATTCGTGCAGCTGGATAGATTTTTTGGAGCAGTTAAGTGTTGGCGTTTTGCCTGCATGGCTCCGTCCTCCCTCTTGTTGCTTCCAAGAGTCACTGGAAAATGGTAGCCCATCGAGAGTACGTGCATGTCAGAAGCTAGTATGATATTTCCTATGAGCACTTGCAGTCACTGTTCTTCTTCTTGCGTTTGAGGCAGCAGAAGCCTGCAGAAGGGTGATGTCATCCGGTTTGACATCCGTAGGTGCCCGCCCTAACAAGGGCGCATGCTCCGGGTTGGCGCCAAGCTGCAACGCTGCTGCTGTCTCTGTTTGTTGTCGTTCGCCTGACTGGGGTCAGTTGACAGGGTTCACCATGGAGAGGTCGACAACATGAGCCCCTTGCAGTCACTGTTATCATAGAGAAGGAAGAAAAACAGGAAGCAGCAAAAGAAGAGAGAGGCGGCATCTATACAGGTTAGACATTCTCGTAAAACCGAGAACTACAAAGGAACTGAGGGTTGGGAGGCGAGTTCAGGCATTCCCCCAATTATCTCCGAAAAGCAGCTAACATAATCAAAAATATGTCCCACCCCAGTCATTCCTTCTTCTTCCTCCTACCTTCTGGCAGAAACTTGAAAGCAAGCACCATCTGACTCTAGAACTGTTTATTCCCCTCTGTTAAGATGGACTCTCTGTGCAAAACAACTTGCTCTACACATCTCCTTTCATCTTTGGCCTTCTCACCTTAAAGCTGTGCCTTAAACCTAGCCTACGTGTCAGCAGTTGGAAATCACCTAAAGCCCCTGTCCCACTTAGGAGACCTAAACAGCAATCTCTGGTGACCTCGCCCGCCACCCAAAAAAAAATCAAGGTCAAGGTGACCTGCAATCTCTTACCACCTCCCACGCATATGTTGAAAACCTTCCTCGACCATGAAGAAAACCGGCTTCGACTAGACCTGCGACTAAAAAATTATCGATTTTTAAAACGGCAACCTATTTTTAGTCGAGGCCGGTTTTAAACATGATGGAAAAAATAGCAGCAACCTAGATGAAGCCTCGACCACGCGGAAACCACTTTCGACCATTAGGGAGAGTGACCAAAACCTCCGGTGACCTCATGGAAACCTTGGGTGGCGGGCAAGGTCACCAGAGGTTGCTGTTTGGGTCTCCTAAGTGGGCCAGGGCTTAAGGGACAAATCCCCGGTTAGAATGTGCAATCATTAAAGGTCTAAAGGGGATGCACGGTGGCGCAGCGGTAGAGTTGCTGCCTTACAGCACCAGGGACCCGGGTTCGATCCTGACTGTGGGTGCTGTCTGTACGGAGTGTGTATGTTCTCCCCGTGACTGGGTGGGTTTTCTCCGGGTACTCCGGTCTCCTCCCACACTCCCCAGGTTTGGAGGTTAATTGGCTTTTGTAAAATTGTAAATTGTCTCTCTTGTGTGTGTGGATCGCTGGTGCTAGTGTGCGCGGATCGCTGGTCGGTGCGGTCTCGGTGGGCAGAAAGGCCTGTTTTCCACACTATATCTTTAAACTCAAAACTGTCAGCTCTACCACAAAAATATATGCCCCACATCCTCTCAAAGGAATTTGTAACACTTGCCGGGCGATCTTATCTTCACCTGATATCCCATGCTTTTGCCAAATCCCAGTGCAAAGAGTCGTGTAGAAGCTTATGCGAGAGAGATGGTTGCAGTTGCCTATCTCAGAATCATGCTTTTTCACTTAATCTCGCTTGGCAGCTAATATACAGTTCCTCAGGAGACCAATTATTCTATTCAACCAAAGACAAACTGTAGCAGCTTGCTGCGTGTGGAGTGCTCATGGGGAAGGCACTCCGCTGGGCACTAAACGAAAGGGCTCAGAGCTCCCATTCCACCCTGACAGTAACACAGTTTGTTCTTATTTCACAGCAGCAATCATTACAGAATTAACTCGCAATTTCCATTTGAATAGCTCCTAATTAAGGGAGCAATTTCCTAAAGGCTGTAAGCAGGCAAATTAGCTTTGTCACTGCAAAAGCTACAGAAACAGAAGTCTTGAGGTTAAATCTCACCCGGCGAGCACCATTGGCAGTTTAATTAAATGAAGGCACACGAGACTGCGGATGCTGGAATCTAGAGCAAAAAAACAAAGTGCTGGAGAAATTCACGTAGGAAGGAACGGCAGATGCTAGTTTACACTGAAGAAATTTTGTTTTGGCTGTTTACAACGCAGCAGTTTGAATATCGACTTTTCTAACTTCAAGTAACCCTTGCCTTCCCTTTCTCTCCATCCCTCACCCATCCTAGTTTTCTGACCAGTCTGACTGTCTTCCTAATTACATTTTAGCTCTGTTTGCTTCGTTGTCACCTTCCCCTAGTTAACGATGATCTATTCTACATTTTCCTTGAACTCTGTCCCCTTTGATGTCTCTTTTTCACAACGTACCCTTCCATATCTCTGTGCCTCCCTCTCCCCCAATTCAGTCTGAAGAAGGGTATCGAACCCGAAACGTCACCCATTCCTTCTACCCAGAGATGCTGCCTGTCCCGCTGAGTTACTCTAGCATTTTGTGTCTATCTGCTGGAGAAATTCAGCAGATTCAAGCAGCCTCTGTGGAGTGAAGTGGACAGATGACACTTTGGGTCAGGACTACTCTTCAAGCTGCGAGAGTAGGGGAGAGAAAGCTGGAAAGGAGTGGTAACGCTGAGTCAAAGTGATGGGTCTCTACAGATTAAGAGGAGGTATTTGCAGATGGGTAGAAAAGGTAACAAAATGCTAGAGGTGAAAAGGAGATAAAAAGGTGCCAGATAAGGAGAGAAGAGGAGGGGTGAAAGCTGGAGGGAGGGATATAGATGGAAGGCAACAGAGGGAAGGGAGAAAGGGGGGAGAAGGAAGTGGGGGATTTGGATATGGGAGGGGTGGGAGTTGAAGATAAGGAAGAGGGGAAAGGAGCAGGGTGATGTGAGTGAGGGGAGATGTGCTTTCCACTGGAGGGTGAGAGGATGGGGGTAGATGAAGGGGGGAAAGGGCTATTACTTGAAATTGGAGAATTCAATGTTCCTCCTCGTCTTGCGTATGGCGTGCACAGCCTAAAGTTGTAGGACAACTTGTTCTATTTGATCTTATTTAATTGTGCACATCAGGTTGATTGCATTCGTCGAAAAACAGGGCGGACCACGTTGTGTTGCAATCTCCCACCCCATTCAATGTTCAAACCATGGGGCTGTAGGCTCTCCCTTCGCCGATATCCACCTTCCAATTGCTCGGCCTTGCTCCATCCCAATCTCTTTATTCCAGCTTTCTCCCTCCTACTCTATCAGCCCAAAGAAAGGTCCCAATCCAAAATTCTGACTGTCCATTTCCCTCCACAGAAGCTCGTAGGCTGGTAGAGTTACTCCAGTGTTGTTTTTTAATTAAATGAAGAGTGCAGCTCAGGTCCCTGGGAATATATGGGAACTGTCAGTTTCTTGATCCATAATATATTCAGCAAAAACATTTGTAAAAGTGGCAAAACCACTTGGAAAAGTGCTGAAGAAGGGTCTCGACCTGACACATCACCCACTCCTTCTCTCTAGAGATGCTGCCTGTCCCCACTGAGTTACTCCAGCATTTTGTGTCTATCTTCAGTTTAAACCAGCATCTGCAGTTTCTTTCTACACACTTGTAAGAGAAGTCTATTTTAGAAATTTAAGTGATCTGGATATTTTTAGTACGTGGTATGGGGAACGCCTAATGTTTGCTGGATATTCACCTCAGCAGTGATATTCCCATCCCTTGCTATCAAAACAGGATGATAAATTACTCGTTACCCAGCTTTCATAGTAAATATACCTGTGTGTTCACTGAAGATGTTTTTTTTCTAAACCAAACTAAACTAATGTGGCTCGATGCAACTACAACAGCACATTGAAACTATCACTGATTAGTTTAGTTTAGTTTAGTTAAGTTTAGAGAAACAGGCCCTTTGATCCACCGAGTCCGTGCTCACCAGCAATCACCCCCTACGCTGACACGTGAATTTGGTGGCTTGATATAACGAGCGGGCATGATGCAAAAAGAGGACAGTGTGAGAAGAACTGGGACAGTTTCTTCACAGCTGTTATCAGGCAATTGAACTATCCTACCACAACTAGAGAGCGGACCTGAATTACTATCTACTTCATTGGTGGCCCGCAAACTTTCATTTATCGGACTTTACTGGCTTCATCTTTGCATTATCATGTATCTTCCCTTTATCATGTATCTTTATACTGTGAATGGCTTGATTGTTATCATGTGCTGTCTTTCCGCTGACTGGTTAGCACGCAACAAAAGCTTTTCACTGTACCTTGGTGCATGTGACAATAAACTAAACTGAACTGAATGGTTCACAAGTTCACAAGTTGTATTAGTAGCATTAGGCCATTCGACCCATTGAATCATGGTTGCTCACACCACCTAATCCCATTTTCCTACCTTCTCCCCGTAGCCTTCGACACCCATTATAATCAAGATCTCTGCCCTAAAAATATCCACTGACTTGGCCTCCACAGCCCTCTGTGGCAATGAGTTCCACAGATTAACTACCCTCTAAGGAAAAATAAGTTCCTCCACACCTTCTGTTTAGAAGAGAGCCTTTTAATTCTGATGCTATGGTGAGATCGGGGGGATTGGATAATGGGGTGGGGGAGAATTGGATAGCTGGAGGATGTATCAAAGAAAGGAAGAGGCAAGGCCAGAAGGTTACAGCGTGTTTCAGTGGTGATAGAACATATCAAACATGTAAATTTATATAAAGATTAAAAGACTGTCCCTATATTGCCATGAATGTATAAGGGTACTTTGACTACTAAGCCATTTAATACTTGGGATCTTATCCAAATTTGCATACAACTAAACAAAATTAGACAAATTAGCAACAGTCTTTCTCTATCATAAGTTGAATTTCCTATTTGTTTCCTCTGTAATCAAGCAATTAAGCATTTCATGGTTAGTCAGAATGAAACTCGTGCACAATCCTTGCATGGGATCCGTTTGCAATATACAATGGCTACAGCTAACCTTACAAAGATGGTGATATCCCTGAAATAAACAAATGAATGAATGAATGAATGGGTTTTCAAATTGGTTTGCTAAAGCGAGTTAAAGTTGCTCAGATTGGTAAAAAAAAACACCATTGAAAAGTGCTCAAGAAACGTTAATATCCACTGAAACCACCTGGATGTAGTGACTGCGTCTGGATCTAACTCTAGACAACTGAGAAAGAAAAGATTGTTAATATAGTCAAATATTTAATGGAATGGGTTAGGAGAAACTTGCTCATTAATCCAGACAAAGACGACATAAAGGAAATGGGCAATACAAGTCAAGTATAACATTTGAAGAGAAGGGCCTCGACCTGAAATGTCACCCATTCCTTCTCTCCAGAGATGTTGTCTGTCCCGCTGAGTTACTCCAGCTTTTTGTGTCTATCTTCATAACGTTGGAAGGGTTTATTTCCATAGAGACAGCAACTCATCACCAAACGGAAAGAATAGTTGAAGCAATAAATCCCAAAGTATTTTGTACAAACATTAAAAACAAGAGATACAGAGAGAAAGTAGGATCACTCTTGGATAAAGGAGGGGATCTATGCCTAGATTTAGAGAGTGAGCAAGTTTTAAACAGTATTTAACGTCAGTATTCACCAAGGAGAAGCACATGGATATTAATGAGATCAGGGAGAGGAATACTGATATTGTGGGGCAATTTGATATTGAAAAAGATGTGTTGGTTCTTTTGAGGAACATTATGATAGTAAGTCCATGGACTAGATGGGATCTATCCTAGATTATTCCGAAAGACAAGAAAAGGGATTGTTGTGGCCTTGAGAAATATTATTGCATCTTCTTTAGATACAGGTGAGGTCCCCAAGGACTGTAGAATAGCCAACAATGTTCCTTTGCTTTAGAAGAGGAATTCAGTGGTAGATTAGATTCAACATCAGTTTGGCCATAGAAAACATAGGCTAGTGGTGAAAAGATGTTATTTTAACTGTACATCTGTGGCCTATGGTGTTTAGTTTAGTTTAGTTTAGTTTAGTTTAGTTTAGAGATACAGCATGGAAACAGGCCCTTTGGCCACGCCAACCAACAATCGCCCGTTACACTAGTTCTTTCCCCAGGGACAATTTACAGAAGCTAATTAAACTATGAACCTGCATGTGTGAGGAAACCGGAGCACCCGGAGAAAACCCACGTGATCACAGGGAGAACGTGCAAACTCCAAATGGACAGCACCCCGCAGTCAGGATCGAGACCGGGTCTCTGGAGCGGTAAGACAGCAACTCCACAGCAGTACCACTGTGCCACTAATATCTTGTTCCATAGTGATCAGTGCTAGCACCTGTGTAGTTTGTGATATATATAAATGATTTGGTGTGAAAATGGCAGAGGGTTGATTAGTAAGTTTGTAGATGACACAAAAATTAGCGGAGTTCTGATCGTTTGGAAGGATAAAGTAGGATATAGATCTGTTAGAAATATGGGCAGGAGAAATAGCCGCTGGTGTGTATTCCGGACAAATGTAGGTTTACTTTAGACTTGAAACTTTGGACTTTAGAGATACAGCGTGGAGACAGGCCCTTCGATCCACTGGGTCACCTGTTTCCAGTTGACTGTTGCAAATTCTATTCCCAACCAAAGAATATTTACATTCTCACAATTTAGAACTAATATTTCTATTTTATCTCTGTCCTTTTCTTTTACTATGTGAAACCAGAGTACGATCACTTCTGCAAAAATTCTCTCCTATACATAGTCCTTCCACTTGCCCAGTTTCATTCTCTACAACTAGATCCAGAATTGTCTTTCTTTCTTTTCTTGTTGATTTGCTGCCTTCTGGAGAAGAAGATTTTCCTGAATGGAATTTAGGAATACTGTGCCCTGTCTTGCTTTAACACTCAATGTATCCCCAGTTAATGAATGAAATCTCCTTTCTGTTGCTACCTATAATTGCCCTTGCCATTAAGTCATGGAGTAGCGGAGTCACTGAGAAATACAGCACGGAAACAGCCCCTTCAGCCCACCAGGCGGTGCAGAACCACCCATATACAATACCCCTACATTAATTCAATTAAAAAAATTCTCTCCACATGCTCAATAACTCCCCTTTATGGGAATTATTGGACTATTTGCCCTTAAATTTTCTCTTCAATCCCCCTTTAATTATGTCGTCTACAGTGTGATTATCCTTTTTGGTGTTTTTTTTAATGTTCAATTCATTATTCGGTGGGAAATAAATAAAAATCATTCCTATTTTGATTGTAACTAATGATTATGGCTGGAAAGCAGCTTGAATGACCATATGACCAAACTCAAGTGATGCCTGACAAAGTCCTGTTTAATGATCTTGACCCAAAATGATGGCTTTTTCTCCACAGATGCTTTGACCCATTGAGTCTCCTCAGAAACAGACCCTTCAGCTCACTAAGTCCACGCCGATCATCGATCACCCATAGGTACACAAAAATGCTGGAGAAACTCAGCGGGTGCAGCAGCTCCATAGATGCTGCTGCACCTGCTGAGTTTCTCCAGCATATTTGTGTACCTTCGATTTTCCAGCATCTGCAGTTCCTTCTTAAACACATCGATCACCCATACATTAATTCTATGTTGTCACACTTTTGCATCTACTGCCTACACCCACTGGGCAATTTACAGAGGCCACTTAACCTGCAAACCCTCACATCTTCGGGACGTGGGAGAAAGCTGGAGTACATGGAGGGAAAGCCACTTGGTCAAGGGAGAATGTGCAAACTCCATACAGGCTGCACCCGAGGTTAAGATGGAACCTGTGTCTCTGGCGCTGTGAGGCAGCAGCATTACCAGCTGTGCCACAGTGCAACCGAGTTCTTCCAGCATTCTTTTGTTTTTGTTCCTCATCAAGTCTATTCATTTCAAAACTTTCTTTGCCCAGGATTGGATATGAAGAATAACGAGCTTGAAACAAGGTCCTATCAAACAATGCAGTACATTCATGGGATTTGGAGGACGGGGATCAGGAGAGAGGGAATTGGCAACAAAGGGAACCTGATGGAACCTGAGAGTCACACAGTGTGGAAACATGCCCTTCGGTCCAACTTGCCCACACCGACCAACATGTCCCATCTACACTAGTCCCACTTGCCTGCGTTTGGCCCATATCCCACTAAACCTGTCCTATCCATGTCTAATTGTTTCTTAAAAGTTGCAATAGTGCCTGCCACAACTACCTCTGCTGGCATTTTATTCTATGCACCCACCACCCTTTGTGTGAAAAAATTACCTCTCAGATTCCTATTAAATCTTCCCCCCTTCACCTTAAACCTATGTCCTCGGGCTCTCGATTCTCCTAGTCTGGGCAAGAGACTCTGTGTGTCTACCAGATCCATTCCTCTCATGGTTTCATACAATCAGAACATTATTCATTCTGATTGTTTTTCAGTCGGAGTCAAGTCGAATCTCACTCTGAACAACCGTATTCTGAGATTGTTCACTGGTTTATACTGACAAACAGCCAAGTCTTGAAGGAAGAAACCTTAAAGGACTGCCAGACTTTTTCAAATTATTTCCATAATGAAGCTCTGCTTCTGAAACCAAGACCGTAATTAGAATATTTATATATATATATATATATAGGAGAGTAAGGTGTGACGCTGGTTAGGTTCAGGATGTGGTCTGCTACCAGTTCCAGCTGACTGCCCAGGACACCAAACGATTCCTGATCATTAGAACTAATAATCTCGATGTGACGGTTTCTCGGGGAAAAAAATGCTTTTTAATATAAAAAAAATTGCTGTCAGAATATCCCCGAACTTGATCAACAAACCGCTTGGCTTGAATGACCTTTATCTAAAATGGACGGGACATGCGCCAAAATCAAAGTTGGTTGCTGGCCCAAAGTAAAGGCGCAACAAGATTTCAAATACTCTTGAACTGATACATGGATAGGAAATGTTTAGAGGGCTATGGACCAAATGCAGGCAAATGAGACTAGTTTAGATGGGGCATCCTGGTCGGCATGGGCAAGTCTATCAATGTTGAAGAAACCATCACAGTCAGCAACATTCATAAGGTCCCTGAAGAGATTAGTCAGCCACATTGGCAACCGCTTACTATTTTGTGATGGTATATGTGAAACTTATACTAACAAGCAATCCCATTATTTTTTTAAGAAAGGACACATAGTGCTGGAGTTACTCAACGGGTCAGGCAGCATCTCTGGAGAACATGTGTAGGCGTTTGGGTCAGGAACTTTCTTAAGTTTGAACGTCGCATACCCATGCTCTCCAGAGATGCTGCCTGACCCGTTGAGTTACTCCAGCATTTTGTGTCTTTTTTTTTTTAAAGCACCTGCAGTTCAGTGTGTCGACAATTCCATTCTTTTCCTGAGAACTGAAGACAGATTTAGAGTTCCTTATGAATATTTATCGTTTGAACTGTTGGTTTCATATTATCCCCACATTCATTAGTTTGACCTAATTCACATTGGTGCCCTCATTAGAGAACTCACTCTATAAAACCTATGCTTTAAATGTTTCCTATTGTTCTAGGGTAACGACCAGAGAGCAGTCCTGAGCTGCTATCTACCTCATTGGACCCCCTAGGACTATCTTTGATTGGACTTTACTACACTTTATCTTGCACTAAATGTTGTTCACGTTATTCCGTTTATCATGTACCTGTACACTGTAGATGGCTCGATTGTGATCATGTATTATCTTTCCACTTCTTCTTGCGTATGACGTGCACAGCTTTGAGTTGTAGGTCAACTTGTTCTATTTGATCTATTTGTTTGTGCACATCGAGTTGATTGCATTAGTCGAAACAGGGTGGACCACGTGAAGGTTGTAATCTCCCACTGACTGGTTAGCACGCAACACAAGCTTTTCATTGTACCTCGGTCTGTGTGACAACAAACTAAACTAAACTAAACTAAACTGAACTAAATTAAACTAAACTAAACAAACAATTGGCCTTGTCAAAGGCCTGAATTTACGCTGCTCTATGTCTTCTGGTCACTAGCCTACACAGCTAATTTCTTCCAAGTGAATCTCTGAGAAATTAACTGTTTTAGTCAAGACTACTCTTTCTTGAATATTTGCGTAATAACAGAGCTCACAAAGTGCCTTCTTAGGCAATCTCGAGGGATTCAGAATGACACGCTTCCATCCTGGTTTTGTGGGCATTGCGGTAACTAATGAGGCAAGATGTAGGAACCACAGATGGTGCAGGAAGTGGCTAAAAGGAAGGGCGTTGGATAGTTTGTGAGGTGGTGCAGTCCTTCACTGCTTACGCAAGGTCCCTGTGTGCTCCTGATGTCTGGCCTTCAGGCTCTCATTGGCGTTCTTGAAGATCCTTCCCCGCTTTGAGTGGCCTTTGGCCAGATAATTTCCCAAGGATCGATGGGAATGTTGCGCATCCCAGAATAAAGCGGTGGCACAAGGTTCCCGGGATGCACGATCAGTGGGCAGAGAGTAACCTGGCGTGTGGGTCGCCGAGAACAAAAAGCAACCCGGTTTGGCTGCACCACTGAGAGCAAAGAGGGACCCGGCGGGCTCCCTGTGGCCACTTGCAGTGGCGGCTGCAGGCCTTGTTCGCCTCTGCAAGAAGATAAGACCTTTGAAACCGTGTCAGCGCCAGAAACATGGCAACTCTCTGTGTACTGCCTATGTGAAGTCTGCTGTACGATTTTACAGGGTTGTATTCAAAAACAAAGAATTTCACTGTACTTAGGTACATGTGTCAATAAAGTGCCATTGAATTGTTGAATCTTGTTTCAAGAGTTCTGTTTCGGGCATGCAAGTGTATGGCCTATCTGTCACAACTGACGGAGAGCAACCAGATTCCCAATAGGAGATCCGAGGGAAAACATTGAACCTTCCAGTGAATTGAGAACATAGAAATACTGCACTGATGGTACTTTTCAAGGATCTTATTGTAGGCTGGATCAGTTATCTAGGAAATGGACCAGATATAGCCCTGAAAGTTCTGTCAACAATGGTGGAGGAGCAGTCAAGGCTGAGTGAAGAGGAGGATAGCTGGAGGGAGTTGGTGTGGAAGGGATTGGCATGAGAGGAATAGATCGGGTAGATGCACAGAATCTCTTGCCCTGAGTAGGGGAATCGAGGACCGGAGGACATAGTTTCAAGGTGAAGGGGAAAAGATTTAATAGGAATCTGAAGGGTAACTTTTTCACACAAAGGGTGGTGGGTGCATGGAACAAGCTGCCAGATGAGGTAATTGAGGTTGGGACTATCCCAACGTTTAAGACACAGTTAGACAGGTACATGGATAGGACAGGTTTGTGGGGATATGAACCAAGCGCAGACAGGTGGGGCTAGTGTAGCTGGGACACTGTCGGTGTGGGCAAGTTGGGCCTGTTTCCACACTGTATCACTATGACTCGATGAAACATCAGAATATAGGCAAAAAGCTAAAGGATCTGAGAGAGTAGAGTGGAATTCCTCCTGGAATTTGGGTGAAGGAGGTGTCATCGAGATAGATGAAAGAAGATATTTGGTTTGAACCCAGTCCATCTCAATGGATTCAACTGTTCAACTAATGTATTGAATGGTATAGTTATTCTTGCGATGTAGTTCTTTACCCTAGATATTTTTCCATGCTCATTTGGCACAGTAACAGTAGGAGGCAGATCTCATAGGCTGAGCATTATTAAGGTGTGAACACATCCTTGTCATTAATGCCACTGGATATTTAATCTGGTTTATTGTTCCGTTTACCACAGTACACTGAAAAACTTTTGTTGTGTGCTAACCAGTCAGCGGAAAGATGATACATGATTACAATCCAGCCATCCACAGTGTACAGATGCATAATAAAGGCAATAACATTTAGTGCAAGATAAAGTCCGATTAAAGATAGTCAGAGGTTCTCCAGTAGGACTGCTCTCTCGTTGTTGATATGATGGTTCAGTTGCCTGATAACAGCTGGGATGAAACTCCTCAATCTCTGCAATCATGCAATCGAGACGAGTCTGAAGAAGGGTCTTGACCCGAAAGGTTGCCAATTCCTTCTCTCCACAGATGCTGCCTCACCCGCTGAGTTTCTCCAGCATTTTTGTTTACCTTCGATTTTTTTCACCATCTGCAGTTCTTTCTTAAACATCATGGTTTATCCGATTGATACAGTTCTCAAAGAACCTTTCAAATCTTTGGACATTTACCAGATCTTTGAAAATCTGTCCAATTAGCTCCGCTTCAAATAGTTCTTTTTTTTATCGGCGGCACGGTGGAGCAGCAGTAGAGTTGCTGCCTTACAGCACCAGAGACCTGGATTCCATCCTGACTACGGGTGCTGTCTGTACGGAGTTTGTACGTTCTCCCCGTGAACAGAGTGGGTTTTCTCCGGGTGCTCCAGCTTCCTCTCACATTCCAAAGACATACAGGTTTGTAGGTTAATTAGCTTCGGCAAAATTGTAAATTGTCCCTAGTGTGTGTAGGGTAGTGTAACTGTGAGGGATCCTGGTCTGTTTGGACTCAGTGGACCAAGTGGTCTGTTCCCAGTCTGTATATCTAAACTAAGCTAAAGTAAGATTAGCCCAGGATAGAATACTATGCCATGGTCAAGGCCTAATAAATGATTTAAAAGACACTCCATTTATTTTATTAACTATTGCTTCACTGTGTCCAACTATGGTATGTACCATGTCCACCACACTCCTCTAGAAATTTCACCTGGAGAGTTTTTAATTTAATTCATCGTACAATCTCCTTTTCCAGCGCTGATATAATTGTCTTTGTTGTGATAACATTACTATTATTAAGCTGTTATCAAGCAACTGAATCCTACCACAACCAGAGAGCAGTGCTGAACTACTATCTACCTCTTTGGTGAACCTCGGACTATCCTTGATTGGACACTTGGTTTTACCTTGCACTAAATGTTATTCCCTTATCGTGCATCCAAATGGCTCGATTGTAATCATGTCTTGTCTTTCTGTTGACTGGATAGCATGCAACAAAAAGCTTTTCACTGTACCTTGGTACACGTGACAATAAACTAAACTGACTGATACAATGTTTAAACAAAATCAATTACAATAAGTTAAAATGAGTAAAGTTATCGAATCAACTTGACAGGACAGATCGGTTCTCTGAGCGTCTCGATGAAGGAAGATTTTGCATTGAATATTTTCCCCATAAAATTCCTCCTTTTGTGATTCTTGGACCGTTGTGAGCTTATATATGAAATCATTGCATGTCTTATCAATGTCCCATTCCATAGCGAGCTGGAATCAACGTGTATTATAAGGACATTTCATTATTATAATAACTGCGGGCTCTCATTCTCCCCAGAATGTGAGAATATATTAAGGTCTGCAGCTGATGTTATATATGTATGAGGGAATTTAGTACGTTTCCAAACAAATGTGGTCTGAGAAACTTTCACTTCCAGTGCCAATGAAGAATACACTTTCAGTTACGTTTTTAAACAGTAATTGTTTTGTGCTGCAAGGGAGTAGGACTAAATTGACAAGAGACAGCATAGAAATATTGAGCCACATGGCTTTCTTTAACGCCCTGAACCTAAGACTCGGAGTAATTGATTTGCCATGATTCATAGGTATTGCTAATTGCTAAAACCATTTCTCTGATGACAATGTACATAAAATATGTCTCATCATTTACACCAGTCCATTATGTATGAAGGGTGAATGAGTGATCCTATGCTATTTCAGAGAGACCTAGTCTTTAAGAATTAAGGTTACAATGATGAACCATTGCCCCTGACTTGGATTGTCAGAATTCCTGATAGAGGTCACTGGCTGGATTTTGAAATAGTGTTTTTTTTTTGTCAAAATGATTAGTTTATTAGATTTATCTCTTGGTCAAAATAACGTGGCCCTTCACTTGATATGACCAGCCACAAACTACTGTTTGTTCAATGTGTGTCATGTTTAAGTCTGAATTTTAAAATAAACTTCTGTACATTTGTTCAATTTAATTAATAAAACCTTGTGGGGTAAAAGTCCCGAAATGAAAGTGAGGAGCCAGGTGTTTCGGGAGGTAGCTTTAATAATGTCCTTCTTGTCGTCAGAGAAGTCCGCAAGAGGAAGATGGCACCCAAACCCTGCCTTTTATCCCTCTAGCTAATGGCCGCCTCTGGACTCAACCATTCCCGTGCCGAGGGGTTTGATAGTTGGGATGGCCCGACCCTTGGGAGCCGCCACAACCTCACAATAAAAATGTTTTTTTTAATTTATTTTCAGAGATGTTAAATATGAGTAGGATAGTGTGTGTAGGAGGACAGTGTTAGTGTGCGGAGATGGTTGGTCAGTGTGGACCCGGTGGGCCGAAGGGCCTGTTTCCGTGTTGTTTCTCTAAACTAAACTGAAAACACTAATCTAGAGCATTTTGTATATAGCAATCTTCAGGATCAAGTTAAATGCTTTAGGCCCAAACACCCCATTTATATCTCAAGGTAAGGGACTCATTGAAGGTGATGGTCAGGTTAACACAGTTTGCTGCCTAAGATTTGCTTTCATTGCCTTTTAACACATGAGAATCTTCGCTCGCATCCCTCAGGCCACATGTTGTGGTTCTTACGCAACTTCCATAGTGAAAAGGGGAACTCATTTTGGAAAATATAGACCATTTCCGTTGCGTGCCACTTATTGAATAACAAATTACTTGCAGCTGATAGAATATATAAACTGATACCCCAATTCTGTATCCTTCTCACAGCTTCTGAAACAGAACTTCCTCCCTTCACCCAACCCATTTCTTCTGAGAGAGCTAGAATGGTTTAATGACTAGGAACAGTGCAAACTGGCACATATTACATCCATTTTGTAAAATCTCTCCCGCAATAAACATTGAACAGGATTTCCCAGGATAATGATGTCAATATTTCTGCAAGAGGCTGCAGAGAGCTGAGATGGAAGGAATTACAAAGAAACATACGGTACATTGCCCTATGTATAAACCTCCCAAGACTCGTAAAGTAAAGGTGTCTCGTGCTGTTAATAGTTACGCAAGTCTCAAGCAACAACAGCAACATTTTGCATTTATATACCACTTTTAGGGGCAGATTAATTAACAAATGCTCTCTGGGTCAAGTAAGGAGGTAATAGGGCAGATGATTCAAACACTAAGGAAAGAAATAACATTTGACCATTGCATCAGAAGAAGGAGAAACAAGGTGGAGAGGGATTTCACATGCTTGGGGACTCAACAAGGCATCATCTATCAATTGTGCAGACTCTGTGGGCCGAAGAACCTGTCTGGAGAGAAGGAATGGGCAACGTTTCGGGTCTAAACTAAACTGAAAAAACTAAACTAGAGTATTTTGTATATAGCAATTTTCAGGATCAAGTTAAATGCTTTTGGCCAACATATCCCATTTCTTATTCAAGGTAAGGGATGCATTGAAGGTTATGGTCAGGTTAACACAGTTTGCTGCCTAAGATTTGCTGGAGGAATGTGCTGGTGGAACTCAATGGATCAGGCAGCATCTGTGGAAGGATTTCTGATTAGAATGGGTGTCAAGGGTTATGGGGAGAAGGCAGGAAGATTGGAGAGTTCAGCCATGATTGAATGGCGGAGAAGACTCGATGGGCCATATGGCCTAATTCTACTCCTTTAAATTGTGAACTTGTGAACTTGTGAATGGACAGGTGGTGCCACCTATCCATTCTCTCCATAGATGCTGTCTGACCCATTGAGTTCCTCCAGCGCTTTGTGCTTTGCTCAAAATTCCAGCAACTACAGTTTCTTGTCTCTCTGTATTGTCGAATGGCAGAGTTGGAGAAGATTACAAAGGGTATGAGACTATGGAGAGATTGGAAAGCAAGGGCAAGAATTTTAAGGGCAAGAGCCCTTGTTGGTCAGCAGGCACATGAATACCAGGTGAACAAGATGTAGTGCAACTGAAATCCCTACTCTATGTTTAAACAACCAATTCCACCTACTGATGGAAACGAGAGGGATAGGATAAGATTGGATGCAGGAAAAGAGATCTCAGAGGTAAAATGTGCATAAATTGTTGGAAGAAGAGAGAAGGTTGAGAAGGCAGTTAAAGATTAGGCGAGATCACAAGGTCATAAGGTCATAAGGTCTTTAATCAGAGGGTGATGAATCTGTGGAATTATTTGCCACAGAAGGCTGTGGAGGCTGTCAATGGATATTTTTAAGGCAGAGATAGATAGATTCTTGATTAGTACAGGTGTCAGGAGTTATGGGCTGAAGGCAGGAGAATGGGGTTAGGAGGGAGAGACAGATCAGCCATGATTGAATGGTGGAGTAGACTTGATGGGCCGAATGGCCTAATTCTGTTATCACATGACCTACAGCCAACAATGGACCACCTTTCCTTGATCATTGTTGCTTTTTGCATATCTTTCATTCACTTGATATAGGTGCCATCTATATCTCTCGTTTTCCTTTCCCCTGACTCTCAACCTGAAGATGGGTCTTAACCCAAAACATCACCTATCCGTTTTCTCCAGAGAAGCTGCCTAACCCATTGAGTTATTCCAGCTTTTTGCATCCATCTTCGGAGTGCATATAATATCAGGCAACTGAACAGTTTTGTCAATCAGCTGGAGTGCAGTCCTTATCTTCCATCTACTTCATTGGAAATCTTTAATCTATCTTTAATCGGACTTTATTGGACTTTAATGTTAGAACTTGTACTAAATGTGGTTCCCTTTATCTGTGCACTGTCGATGGCAATGTTGATCACACCCTAAATTGTTTAATAGCAAGTATTATAATGTTCAGTCATTTTCCTTTTGCACAAATTTCCTGTCATTTTCACAAGAGAGCCATAACTCTAATTTATTTTGCTTTGTTTTATTTAAACTCTCTTTTCTCCAGCTAAGACTTTCTATTCTATCCAGTTTGTCTCTCTTCCCCTTTCTGAGAGGGACCAGGCACCAGTGCTTGTATTAGCCTCTCGCATTGTCTCACACCTGACTCATCCCTCCCTGAGTAAAGGGAAATTAAGACATAGAGAATGTCTTTAAATAGCAAATTAGCAGTTAAAGTATAACAACCACAGGAGGTGATGCGAGAAAAAAAGGCTGACACATTGAAAAAAGGCAAAACTGATCAAAAATATATAACGTGAGGAGAAAGGTGACATTTATGATGAGGGGGGAAAGATTTCATAGGAACTTGAGGGGTAACTTTTTGTAGGTGAATGGAATGAGCAGCTGGAGGAGGTATGTAAGAAGGAACCGCAGATGCTGGTTTAAACAGAAGATGGGAGGTAGTTGAGGCAGATACTAAGGCTTAAGAGACATTTAGGTATATGGATAGGATAGGTTTAGAGTGATATGTGCCAAATGTAGGCAGGCGGGACTAGTGTAAATGGGACATGTTGGAATATTGGAATATTCCAATTTGGAATATTGTGAGCAATTTTGGGCACCATATCTGAGGAAGGATATGCTGGCTCCGCAGAGTATCCAGAGGAGGTTTGCAAGAATGATCCCAGGAATGAGTAGGTTAACCTATGATGAGCGTTTGTCGGCATTGGACCTGTACTCTCTGGAGTTTAAAAGAATGAGGGGGGACTTCATTGAAACATGCAGCTTGGATGGAGTGGATGTGGAGAGGATGTTTCCACTAGTGGGAGAGTCTAGGACTAGAGGACATATCCTCATATTAAAGGACTTTCTTTTAGGAAGGAGTTGAGCAAAAATGTATTTAGTTGGCGGGTGCTGAATCTGTGGAATCCTTTGCCACAGAAGGCTGTGGAGGCCAAGTCAGTGGATATTTTTAAGGCAGAGATAGATTCTTGATTTGTACGGATGTCAGAATTTATGAGGAGAAGGCAGGAGAATGGGGTTAGGAGGGAGAGATAGATCAGCCATGATTGAATGGCGGAGTAGACTTAATGGGCTGAATGGCCTAATTCTACTCCTATTCCTTATGATCTTATGACCTTATGGGCAGTGTAGGCAAGTTGGGCTGAAAGGTCTGTTTCAACGCTGTACCCGCACATCTTTGGGACGTGGGAGGACTCGGGTGAAACTCATGCAGTCACAGGAGGAATGTGTAAACTCCACACAGACAGCCCCTGAGATCAGGATCAGATCAGATCAGGTAGGTCAGGATCGAACCCTGGTCTCTGGCGCCGTGAGGCAGTAGCTCTACCAAGTGAATTGGAAAAATAAAGTATCACGTTAGAGAAAGGAGATGGCAAAGGTGGCTGAACTCTTGTGCAGTCAAATTGTTGCACTCACAGCAAAATGTGTGTTGGCTGTGCGGGAGGAGAGGGATGGGGGTCAATGTGCATAGGGCAGACAGTTGTGAGAATGGGATACAAAGAATTAGAGCAAAACTAAAAAAGATGTGTAGATTTTTATGTCTGACTGCGTGCGATATTGGAGATGAATCATTATAAATTTGCACACAATAACAAGCCATTAATAAGGTCCAAAGAATGGTCTGTCTAGAGAAATGAGAAGCAGCCGAGATACATTCTTAGTCACATAAAAAAATCGAAGACTAAACATTGAACAAATTACCTCATTTCTGGTATTTAACCTCCCTTTAAGAATCAGTAATCCCAGGCTTGCTCCTTGTTTCTGGCACTGCCAGTTAATTGTATCACAAGCAATGAAGAAACCATTCATATGCATTTATGCACTGAAGCTCTGAAAGTGTCCATAACTTTCTCATTGAGTCACATAATTATCATTTAGTTGTAAAGTAAATATCTGAAGAAGGGTCTCGACCCAAAACATCACCTATTCCTTCTCTCCAGAGATGCTGCCTGTCCCACTGAGTTACTCCAGCACTTTGTGCCTTTATTCGGTGTAATCCAGCCCCTGTAGTTTCTCCCTACACATCTGGACACAGTGGCGGTAGAGCTGCCTCACAGCGCCCGCGACACAGGTTCAATCCTGGCCTCGGGTGCTGCCCGTGTAGAGTTTATTTATCCTCCCTGTGGCTGCGTGCGTGGGTTTCCTTCAGGTGCTCTGGTTTCCTCCCACATCTCAAAGATGTGCGAGTTTGTAGGTTAATTGGCCACAGAGTGTAGGGAGTGGATGTGAAAGTGGGATAACATAGAACTAGTGTGAACGGCTGATCGATGGCTGGCATCAACTCAGTGGGCCGAAGAGCCTCTTTCTCTGCTGTGTTTCTAAATTAAACACAATGACTTAGGATGACTACAAAACAAACCGTCACAATACAGAACAGAGAAGCAATTTGGGGAAGAATAAAAACCATCAGCCATTCTAGGAAATCATTTTTTGTTTCCTTCCATGCTGTTCGTTTGAAGTGTTCTGATGAAATAGTTCTACTATTTGTAGGTATGTCGGTTAATTGGCTTGGGTTTGTGTACTTGGTATTAGTATAAACTGTCCCTCGTGTGTGTAGGCTTGTGTTAATGTGCGGGGATTGCTGGGCGGCATGGTCTCGGTGGGCAGAAGGGCTGTTTCCACATTGTATCTCCAATCTAAACTAAACTAAACTACTGCAAGGCGCGTGAGAGGCCTAGCTGCATCCAGCTGTTGATTCACACAACAACACAGCAATGGCACCTTGCCCGTGGGGGGGGGGGGGGAATACACACACATAAAAAAATGCACAGAAGTCCCTGCCAGGCCAGGCCCTTACAGCGGAAGGAAGACAGTGAGCAGAACGGCAACCAGATAAGACACAGCTCCTCCTGAAATTGAAATTGAACCTGTTGCATGAAGGACCCTATCCTCTCCTGCACGGTTATATATCGCACTGTGTCTCGGCTGTCTGCTTTTACAACAACCACCGCATCTTGTGTGATGCAGTTAGCAGCTGCCAAAGCCAAAATGCAAGGATGAGGGGCCATCTCATTGAAAAGTACCGAATAGTGAAAGGCCTGGAAAGAGTGCGTGTGGAGAGGATGTTTCCAGTAGTGGGAGAGTCTAGGTCAGAGCTTCAAAATTAAAGGACATTCTTTTAGGAAGAAGCTGAGGCAACATTTCTTTAGTCAGGGGGTGAATTTGTGGAATTCTTTGCCACTGAAGGCTGTGGATATTTTTAAGGCAGAGATAGGTAGATTCTTATGGGGAGAAGGCGGGAGAATGAGGTTAGGAGGGAAAGATAGATCAGCCATGATTCAATGGCAGAGTAGACTTGATGGGCCTAATTGTACTCCTATCACTTATGACCTTACTTATGATATCTGGCTTATTGATAGGGTCAAGAATACATTCATTAGGTATAGGAAGCAAAAGGACGAGGAGTTAGATGTTTGGCACAAAGAGTGAGATGGGCAGCAGAAAAAGGAAAGTTAAGTCATTGGGGTGGGGTCTACCTAAAGCAAACACAGCCAAGGTCTGGACAAATCAGATAGCTAGTTCTATTTATAAGGCTTTAAACTGGAAGTTGCAGGGTTGTTGCAGAGTTGGAATCAGTTCAATTGAGAATCAAGTTATAAACAAAATGTATAAAGGGTCAAGCCAAAGACCAAAGTAGCAATTTGGGTAATGAAGGGAAGAGATTGATGGGAGATTAAAAGTCTTAGGGTATCACCAAACAAAGATAAATAACTGAAAACAATCTAAAGACGTTAAAATAAAAGACAAATTACTTCCATGTATTAAACTTCCATGTTAAGCAAATTTATGAAGAAATTGGACAATATAAGATTGAGCAAAGAGTTATTACAAAGGCTTAAAAGCAATAATGTAGAACGATCTTGGATAGAAGAAAAGAGCATAGGTAGACACATAATGCTGGAGTAACTCACCGGGACGGGCAGCATCTCAAGAGAGAAGGAATGGGTGGCGATTCGGGTCGAGACCCTTCATCTGACTGAAGAAGTCTGAAGAAGACTGAAGATCTCTAGAGATGCTGCCTGTCCCGCTGAGTTACTCCAGCATTTTGTGTCTACCTTCGATTTAAACCAACATCTGCAGTTCCTTTCCTAGACAGAAAAGGACATAGAATAGGTTTGGGTGAAGGAAACAAGGAGTAAAACTGCTGGCGGGAGTAGTATAGAACTCCAAAGGAAGCAACATATATGCAGCAAAGATTAAAAGATAATTGCGCAGGACTTGTATTTCTTCTAGACTGAGCAAAATATGTAGACAAAAGTAGTTTGGAAGATAATTCAGTTGGAGTCATAGAGTCATAGAATTAGAGTCACGGAAACGGACCCTTCCTGCCAATTCATCCATGCCAACCACGCTGCCTAACCAAACTAATCCCATTGGCGTGTGCCAAAACCAAATCCCTCCAAATCTTTCCTAATCTTTCAAGAAGCCGACTGGGTGAATTTTAAATATCATAATTGCATCTGCTTCCACCACTTCCTCATTCCATTATGCACAATCACTCTGTGCAAAAAGTGACCACTCAAGTCACATTTTTACATCTTTCCCCTCTCACGCATTAAACCTTTGTCCTTTAGTTTTAGACTTGCCTACCCTGCCATCGATGGTCGGCAAGGACTCGGTGGGCCAAAGTGCCTGTTTCCATGCTATATCTCTAAAACGAAAATACCCAAGAGTGTTTAGTTGCACTCTACTTACAGACTCTCTGATCCACGTATTCTCCATACCTTGCAACACAATATTTGCCAGCCTAGGATTGCAACTAGTCTCCAACTGCTCTGCATACACTAGGGTTAGATTTCTCCAGTGGCCTTTGCTGCAAACTAATGACCTGCCAGCCCTAGAACTGACCTATAGTACCAGGTTAGACACAAAATGCTGGAGTAACTCAGCGGGCCAGGCAGCATCTCTGGAGAGAAGGAATGGGCGATGTTTCGGGTCGAAACCCTTCTTCAGACTGAGAGTCAGGGCAGAGGGAAACTAGACATATGGAAGGGTAAGGTTTGAAAACGACAGATCAAAGTAGACAATGCTCAAGGAGATGTAGAATGTTCCTGAAGAAGAAAGGCGTCTGAATAAGGATCTCGACCCAAAACGTCGGCAATTCCTTTTCTCCAGAGATGCTGCCTGTCCCGCTGAGTTACTCCAGCTTTTTGTGTCTATCTTCAGTTTAAACCAGTATCTGCAGTTCCTTCTTAGGCATAGAATGTTTCATTGTTGGCTGAGGAGAAGTTGACAACAAGGTATACAAACAGTAAAATTAGTAAAATAGTACCAGGTGATTTTTATGTAGTTAAGCCTTCTGGGTTGATGCCTCTGGATTCTAAAAAACCTTTTCAGATCTGACTTAGGTGTCCGCAAAGTCAGTGGTATTTCTGCGGAGTGGATACCACTAACAACAAAGGGAAACTGAATAAAATGGATTAAATCTCTTTGGAGATGATTTAGTTCTCTGTGCTCCTTTTTTCAAGCCTCTTGCACATCGGATTATCTCTAAGTGTTGTTGGTGTGACCATTGTCTGGTGATTAAAAACCCTTATGTGAACATATTTAATAGTATCGTACTTGCAGATGATGTGGTTACTCTTCTAAACAAGGTACTAAAATAGATCTAAGTGTTACTAAATTGGTAAAGAAATAGGGAGTGCTAAAGTTGTAAAGAAACTGGAAGTTTCATGGATTTGGATCTCAAAATCATGCCGTTATTACAATCAACAAAGCCATTGAGTGTTAGTTTTTACAGCTAGCGGTTTATAGTGTAAGGGGTGGGGGATGTTGCTGCTTTAAAACGTGCTGGCTGGACCACACCTAGGACAGTAATTAAAAGGAACTTCAAATGCTGGTTTGTACCAAAGATAGACACAAAATGCTGGAGAAACTCAGCGGGTCAGGCACAATCTCTGGAGAAAATGGATAACCGAGTTCTTCAGTCTGTATGTCACCTATCCATTTACTCCAGAGATGCTGCCTGACCCGTTGAGTTACTCCAGCATTTTGTGTCTGTCTTTGTTACACCTAGGCTAGTGTGTTTTGAACTAGGAAATGCACTAGTACAGGCCATCTGCAGGTTATGAATGCCCCACTTATCGACATCCATACGTACAAACATGCCCCCATAGTATTATTAAATTCTTAAGTCTGACAGGTATGTGCATTATTCCTATGAATGACTGAATTAGATTCCTCTCTCTCTCCACTTCAGTAATTGTTCTTTCTTATCAGTCTTATCAGTTTTTGATACCACTCATTGCTGTACTGTGAAGGTGTCGTTACTACATTGAGTGATTTTTGACTATTTTCCAACGTGGACAAAATCAACTGAAAGACGACTGTAAAAAAGGAACCCATTTGTTACCCGGGGATGGGGAGTACAATGCAATTCACTGGAATAGGGTAAGAGCTTTGCAGGTTACATTGAAACATAGAAACATAGAAAATAGGTGCAGGAGTAGGCCATTCGGCCCTTCGAGCCTGCACCGCCATTCAATATGATCATGGCTGATCATCCAACTCAGTATCCTGTACCTGCCTTCTCTCCATACCCCCTTATCCCTTTAGCCACAAGGGCCACATCTGACTCCCTCTTAAATATAGCCAATGAACTGGCCTCAACTACCTTCTGTGGCAGAGATTTCCAGAGATTCACCACTCTCTGTGTGAAAAATGTTTTTCTCATCTCGGTCCTAAAGGATTTCCCCTCTATCCTCAAACCGTGACCCCTTGTTCTGGACTTCCCCAACATCAGGAACAATCTTCCTGCATCTAGCCTGTCCAACCCCTTAATAATTTTGTAAGTTTCTATAAGACCCCCCCCCCCTCAATCTCCTAAATTCTAGCGAGTACAAGCCGAGTCTATCCAATCTTTCTTCATATGAAAGTCCTGACATCCCAGGAATCCGTCTGATGAACCTTCTCTGTACTCCCTCTATGGCAAGAATGTCTTTCCTCAGATTTGGAGACCAAAACTGTACGCAATACTCCAGGTGTGGTCTCACCAAGACCCTGTACAACTGCACTGGAACCTCCCTGCTCCTATACACAAATCATTTTGCTATGAATGCTAACATACCATTCGCTTTCTTCACTGCCTGCTGCATCTGCATGCCTACCTTCAATGACTGGTGTACCATGACACCCAGGTCGCGTTGCATCTCCCCTTTTCCTAACCGGCCACCATTTAGATAATAGTCTACTTTCCTGTTTGGTTGGTTTATGAGAAATGATTATGTAAACTCTGCTATGCGAACAGTCCAGCAGTGAGGATTTTAGGACTATGCAAGGGATTGAAAGAATAGAGAGAGAGTCTTTTTTTCTGCTGTTGCAGAAGTTTGGACAAGGAGATCAAATCTTGACATCAAAGGTAGGTAAAGGCAGTGAAAGGCTTGGATAGAGTGGATGTGGAGAGAACGTTTCCACCAGTGGGAAAGTCTAGGACCGGAGGTCATAGATTCAGAATTAAAGGAATTTCCTTTTTGGATGGAGATGAGGAGGGATTTCTTTAGTCAGAGGGTGGTGAATCTGTGGAATTATTTGCGACCCAAGGCTGTGGAGACCAAGTCAATGGATATTTTAAGGCAGAGATAGATAGATTCTTGATTAGTATGGGTGTCAGGGGTTATGGGGAGAAGGAAGGAGAATGGGGTTGGGAGGGAGAGATAGATCAGCCATGATTGAATTGCGGAGTAGACGATGGATCAAATGGCCTAATTCTGCTTTTATTACATGAGTTTATGACCTTATTCTGGAGCAACTGCCCCTCTGCTTCTACCTCAGCCGGCTTGTGTCTGTGGAGACCCAGGTGTGACTATCACTGGTGCGACCAAGTACCACAGCTTTCCATCTTACCTCCACAAGATGCTAAAATGCAGAGCAATAGGGAAATTATTGACATTGTTTCATCCATTTGTAAGCTTGTAAGTTAGTTGGTCTCTGTAAATTGTTCCTAGTATGCAGGGACTAGATGCAAAAGTGAGACATCGTAGAACAAATGCGAACGGGTGATCGATGGTCAGCGTGGACCCGATGGGCCGAAGGGCCTGTTTCCATGGTGTATCTTTCAAATAATCAATCAAAGACTCAAAAAGCAGCAACCAGCAACCAGGAGACATGTCACTCGTGACAATAAAGTATCATTCATTAATTCATTCAAATCATGCATTCATTCATTCATTCGTACATTCATCATACATTCATTCATGCATTCATCATACATTCATTCATTCAATCATTCAATCATTTATTCATGCATTCATTCATTCATTCTGACTGACTTTCACACCTACTGTAAGGAATAATCCGACCTTGAATAGTAATTTTTGCCGGGCCGCACTCTCAAACCCCAGTCCCGCCCCTTCCGGTCTGGACCCATCCCTCTCCTGAGGTGGGACAATTGAAAGTACAAATGGATTGGGGAATCATACCTGCAGTTATTTTTCTGCCACAAGCACTTATTTTTAAAGTGAAATGAAACACTTTAATGACCCAGGGTGCAGGATTTTGAATCAGTCTTCCTATTTGAATCAGTTGCGTTCACTTGTTCCATGTCAGTATCATTGGTCATGGGGGAAATAATATTTAACAGCGATCTATAGCCATCAGACTCAGCAGACCATTATGTTGCAGGGCTCGTAACTCTTCCTGCACATCGCATGTCTTTGCCATCATGTACATGGAGCGTAGAACATGGAACAGTGCAGGACAGCAACAGGCCATCTGGTCCACAATTTCTGTACCGAACATAATGCCAAGACCATCAAGGGTGGCACAGTGGCGCAGCAGTGGAGTTGCTACTTTACGGTGCCAGAGACCCGTGTTGAATCCTGACACGGGTGCAGTCTATATGGACTTTGTACCTTCTCCCCGTGATCTGCATGGGATTTCTGCGGGTGCTCCGGTTTCTTCCCACACTCCAAAGCCACACAGGTTTGTAGGCTAATTGGCTTGGTAAAATTGTAAATTGTCCCTAGCGTGTGTAGGAATGTGTTGTGTGCGGGGATCACTGGTCAGAGCAGACTCGGTGGGCTGAAGGGACTGTTTCCGTGCTGTATCTCTAAACTAAACTATACTAAATGACACCATCCCTTATCTACCTGGGCATAACTCTTATCCCTCCATTCCCTGCATATCCAAAAGCCTCTTAAAAGCCATTATTGTATCTGCCTCAACCACCAAACCTGGCGGTACATTCAAGGCATTCACCACTCTCTGTGCAAGAAAGTTGTCCCACACATCTCCTTTAGATTTTGCCCCTCTCACCTTAAAGCAGTGCCCTCTAGTATTTGATGTTTCCATCCTGGGAAAAAGATACTGACCCATCTATGCCTCACATAATGTTACTGTACTTATAACAGGTCTCTCCACATGCTCTGGCATTCCTGAGAAAACCATCCAAGTATGTCCAACCTCTTCCTGGAGCTAATACTTCCTAGTCCAGACACCATTCTGTTAAACCACCTCCGCATCCTTCCTGTAATGGAGTGACCAGAAATGCATGCAATGTTCCAAATGTGGCCTAACCAAAGTTCTGTAAGGCTCTTGAAGGTGCATTGCCTGGAAGTTCAGTGGCACAACTTTTATTTGTTTTACTGCTATCCGGTTGAAAATCTATCTTTTCTAGAGTAAAATATTTCCAAGCCTATGTCATTCCAACTCATTCCAAAAATGTAGCTGTACACTTCGTGGCATGGTGGCACAGCTGGTAGAGCTGCTGCCTCACAGTGCTAGAGACCTGGTTCGATGCTGACCTTGGGCGCTGTCTGTGTGGAGTTTGCACTATCTTCCTGTGACCGCGTGGGTTTCCTCTGGGTGCTCCGGGTTTCCTCCCACATATCCAAGGATGTTTGGGTTTGTTGGGTTAATTTGTGTCTGTAAATTGACCAGAGTGTGTAGGGAGTGGATGAGAATGTGGGATAACAATCAATCAATCAATCAATCAATCAACCTTTATTGTCATCTTGCAAGCAACAGTTGTACAGTGCAAAATGAAAAGACGTTTCCCAGTGAATAGCGGAGCATCGCACATGAAATTTAAAACATTTCACACATAATAACACTAAAAACAATCCAGTCCCTGATGGAACAGTATAAATAGTTAAAAGCAGGTAAAAACACAATGTTAAAATACAATAAACCAATCATAAAAAATGTCCGGGGCAGCTGATTTGAGTGGCCAGTGCCAGTTATTAAAGTGTCCGTGCCAGCCACAGAATCAAGTGACTGTGAGTACAGAGTGACTGTTTAGCAGCCTCACAGCCTGTGGTAGGAAGCTGTTTAGCAGTCTTGTAGTCCGGGCTTTGATGCTTCGATATCTCTTGCCTGATGGCAGGAGATCCAGGTGTATGTGGAGGGGGTGCAGTTTGTCCTTAGCAATTCTCTGAGCTTTTTTCAGACAGCGGCTCTGGAACAGTTCTTGTACCGAGGGTAGGGAGACGCCAATGATCCTCTCTGCTCCCCTCACTATCCTCTGCAGAGCCTTCCTGTCCGAGCAGTTGCAGGTGCAGTACCACGTATTTATGCAGTACGTGAGTACAGACTCCACCGTGCCCCTGTAGAAAGTCCTGAGGATGTTGGTGGGGAGTGAGGCCTGTTTCCTCAGGAAGTGCAGTCGCTGATGGGTCCGTTTGATGGTCCCAGTGGTGTTCCTGGACCAGGTGAGGCTGTCCGTAATTTGCACACCGAGGAACTTTATGCTCTCCACTCTCTCCACTGCAGTGCCACTGATGTTGAGGGGTGTATGCTTTGGCTGCGCCCTCCTGAAGTCGACAACCATCTCCTTAGTTTTGTCGACATTCAATTCTAGATTATTTTTGCCGCACCAGTCCACCAGTTGTTCTACTTCCTCCCTGTACATTGATTCATCATCTCCACTGATGAGTCCCACCAATGTAGTGTCATCTGCGAATTTTATAATCTTATTGTCCCTGAATCTGGCAGCACAGTCATGTGTGAGCAATGTGAACAACAGCGGGCTGAGCACACAGCCTTGAGGGGAGCCGGTGCTCAGCGTGATCGAGCCTGAAGTGTTCTTGCCAACACGGACTGACTGCGGTCTCTCTGTCAGAAAGTCCAAGATCCAGTGACACAGAGTGGTGTTGAGGCCCAGCAGGGTTAGTTTCTCCACAAGTCTCTGTGGGATGATGGTGTTAAACATAGAACTAATGTGAATGGGTGATTGATGGTCATCATGGACTTGATGGGCCAAAGAGCCTGTTTCCATGCTATCAAACAATACAGTTCCTGCTGTCAATGGTCTATCCTACTTTGATACAATTTTAAAGATGGAATCAGTTCCCATGCAGTGCTCCTTGCAATGTTCCATTGGGGGGCATTACAGGGGAATTTGGACTACATTGTCCTGCGAATGTCCAACATTTGGCATTCCCGAAACAATGGCCTTAATACCGAGCTAGGACTCCTGCAAGGTCTATGGATTGAAAATAGGCACAGAAAGCTGGAGTAACTCAGCTGGTCGTACAGCATCGCTGGAGAAAAGGAATAGGTGATGTTTCAGATTGACATCCTTTCTTCAGACTGAGAGTCAGGAGAAAGGGAAACGCTAGATTATTGATGGTGATATGGAGAGATATAGAACAAATTAATGAGTTGGAGAGCAGGAGGAATCACAGAGGTGGTGCAACGACAGAGGATGTTGCAGAATTCTCTTCGGAGAGTGGAGGAGAACTTTGTCAAAGGAGGAAGACATTGAGGAGATTTTACAGTGGAGCGGACAAAATGTGTAGAAAGGAACGGCAGATGCTGGTTTAAACCAAAGATAGACACAAAAAGTTGGAGTAACTCAGCAGGTCAGGCAGCATCTCTGGAGAGAAGGAACAAGTGACATTTCTGGTCAAGACCTTTCCTATTTACCAAGCAGGTAAACGGAAATTTCTAGGAACATGTGTTTGTTATATAGAGAAAACTGTACAGAAGCAGTTATAAATCATTGGTTGAAGTCTTCTGATACCATCAGAGCTTGTGGTCAGGGGATCTGTAATTACCTTAAGTCCAGAATTAAAATAATATGAATTGCCTTCCTGGTGTCTGTTATTATTTAAATGATTTATATAGCATGTCCACATATTGCTAACTTTCATACAAGCTGCTATAACATGTTTCCTGTCTGTCCCTGGGCTGTGCAGAGGAATAATTAACTGCCTTGTCATTATTGTAGGTTTATCTCGAATTTCCTCAGCAAACAGATTAGAATTATTTTCATTTCCACAAGCACCCTTTTTATAATTGCAAATTAACTTGCACTATGAGACATTTATTATGATCTTCGTTGCTGCCTTACAGCGCCGGAGACCCGGGTTCGATCCCGACTACGGGTGCAGTCTGTACGGAGTTTGTACATTCTCCCCGTGACCTGTGTGGGTTTTCTTCATGTGCTCCAAAGGTTTGTCGGTTAATTGGTTTTGGTAACATTGTAAATTGTTCCAAGTGTTTGTAGGATAATGTTAGTGCGCGGGGATCGCTGGTTGGAGCGGTCTCGGTGGGCCAAAGAGTCTGTTTCCCCACTGTACCTCTAAACTAAACTAAACTAATTTTCCCCTCTTGTTCCCATGCCAACATTTTCGGGGATGAGTCAGCACTGTACAGATATAAGTTTATTCCCTGTCTGACATCTCCTCATTTGCCTCTTGATCAATGGCTGATATGATTAATAATCCCTCATCATATATGATTGCAGCTACTGACTACTAGACCACTCACTGTGGCAGCTCCTGTGATGAACTTCCAAGGAGAAGTTCATCATCACTACTGATCAAAGAATCCCACACAGAAAGTACATATATTCCTGTTGAAAAAAAAGATAGACTCAATATTCCCGGGGCCAAAAAGAATCTGGCAGAGTATGATCGGGATGAGCTTCCAGCATTTAAGTTGACATCAGAAGATACTCCTGAAGAAACATTGTTTTAAAAAAAAAAAAATTTGATTCAACACCTTTGATTGGAATCTGCATGAGATTAATCCTCCATGTCTTACCTGTATTAATCTTGACAGTTTGTAATGACGCTACACTAAAGGCATCTCTGCACCTACAGTATATCATTGCATGGACTGCCAGTGAAAGAAACCAGGTGCTAGGTCCCATTTACAGTACCTACAGCAGACAGCCCTGGGGCGGCACGTTCATGTTCAAAATGCAGATGTTGAAAGTCGGGAGCCTGTCAGTAGCCTATCCAAATGACCAGAGGCACTTTGCTTGAATAAGAAAAAAGATCTGAGCAGTAACTGCCTCTTAATGTAACATGAGACCAGTCAGAGTACACTATCTTTTTGATGTATTAAATGAGGACGCTGAGCAGAATTAATGGATGTGTGCTGAATATAGTTCAAACTGTGAGTGGGAAGAGAAAAATGTACAGGTGCGATATTTGAACAGTAAAGACATCTAAAGATATGGATAATGTCTAAACTGCTCCAGAATGTGTCTAAACTGCTCCAGAATGTGTGCACTTGTTGTCTGCGTTACACAATAACTCAGGATCAAAGCATGCAGCTATTAATATAAAGCATTTGTGTTCTGTAATAGGCAATAGGTCATTGGGAGTTTATGTCTACCAAGTTGTGAGCGTGTGCTGAGGTTTTGGGCTGGTGTCAGTGCTTGCAGAGCAGCCTAGTGGCAGTAGCGTGAATTTGTGTCCTATTGGTAGGAAAGCGGTGGTGGGGAGGGGGTGGAAGGAGGTGGTGCATGATGGTGCAGCAGTTAGCATTGTTGCCTCACGGCTCCGAGGACCCAAGTTCGATCCTGGCCTCGGGTGTTGTCGTTCCATGGCCGGGAATCTGGAGTATTGTGAGCAGTTTTGGGCCCCATACCTGAGGAAGGATGTGCTGGCGTTGGAGAGGGTCCAGTGGAGGTTTACGAGAATGATCCCAGGAATGATTGGGTTAACATATGGCGAGCGTTTGAGGGCACTGGTCCTGTACTCGCTGGAGTTTAGAAGGATGAGGGGGGGGATCCTCATTGAAACTTACCAAAGAGTGAAAGGCCTGGATAGAGTGGATGTGGAGAGGGTTTCCAACAGTGGAAGAGTCTAGGGCCTGAGACCGTAGCCTCAGAATAAAGGAATGTGCCTTTACAAAGGAGATGTGGAGGAATTTCTTTAGTCAGAGGGCGGTGAATCTGTAAAATTGCCACAAATAACTGTGGAGGCCGTCAATTAATATTTTTAAGGTGGAGATTGACATTTTCTTCATTAGTAAGTGTGCCAGGGTTAAGGAAGAAAGCAGGAGAATGGAGTTGAGAGGGAAAGATAGATCAGCCATGATTGAATGGCAGAGTAGACTTGTTGGGCCAAATGGCCTAATTCTGCTCCTATGACATGAACATGTGGGCGGGTTTCCTCGGGTACTCCTGTTTCCTCATGCTTCTTAATGACTTTCTATTAAGTTAAATGGCCAATGTAACTGCTCCCTTGGTATAGATACATGGCAAAAGAATCCAAAGGAAAAGTTGGCGGTCTGCTGAGAAAGAATAAACTGCAGGACTGTAGGGGAACCTTCTCTGAAGGACGCTGTTGAAACAGGAGATTCGATGATGATCCTATGATTTCAGGTTAATTATCAAAGGTTGAAAGGTTGAAAGGTCTGTTTATTGTCACGTGTACCAATTAAGGTACAGTAAAACTCAAATTACCATACAGCCATACTAAAAAAAAGCAACAAGACACACAACTACATAAAAGTTAACATAAACATCCACCACATTCCTCACTGTGATGGAAGGCAATAAAGTCCAATCTTCTTTCTCCTTATTCTCCTGTGGTCGGGGCAGTCGAACCGTCAGCAGTCGGGGCATTCGAAGCTCCCGCAGCCGGTGATCGAAGTTCCTGCGTTGGGGCAGTCCCAGCTCCTGCGGCTCGGAGCTCGCAAAGACGGTTTCCAACCAGGGACCATGAGCTACTGTTACTGGCTAGTTTGTTATAATGCTGTAGTTATTGAATGATCCGGTGAAATTCGCCACTTGTCATGGTTGGGTTTAAACCCAAGTCTCCAAATCTATCTGAAGAAGAGTCTCGACCCGAAACATCACCCATTACTTCTCTCCAGAGATACTGCCAGTCCCTCTGAGTTACTCCAGCATTTTGTGTCTAACTTCAAATCATTGGTACAGTAACCAATCCAATAAGTTAACCACTATGCATCTTCATTCATTAAAACATGATAGTGTGTCAGGAGTGAACAAACTTTGAGGGCAGTTCCCCAATGCTAGTATCACCAGGGTTGTTGAGCAATTCATATCTTCCCCTGACTTTACCATTATGTCTTTCCTCTAGTATAAGTACCTAACTGTTTCTGGGCAGGGCCATTCTTCTTTCTTGGACCTGAAATGTTGGCTGTCCATTTCCCTCCACAGTTACTGCCAGACTCGCAAAACTCCTCGAGCAGTTTGTCTTTCGAGCAAGATTCCAGTGTCCATACTCTCTTGTATCTCCGGCTATTTCTGAGGTTTTGTTCCACAGTCCTTTGCCAATATTCAGCACTCCACTCACCCTATTTCCAGCTTAAAAGGAAGATTCAACCACTGTGGGATTTTTTTTTAACCAGTACAATCCTGCACTACCCAATGCCCACTTGCTTCCTAAACTGATCAACAACCGGAATGGACTGGATCATATTTCTAAAGCAGATTAGAAACACAGAAACGTAGAAAATAGGTGCAGGAGTAGGCCATTCGGCCCTTCGAGCCTGCACCGCCGTTCAATATGATCATGGCTGATCATCCAACTCAGTATCTTGTACCTGCCTTCTCTCCATACCCCCTGATCCCTTTAGCCGCAAGGGCCACATCTAAATCCCTCTTAAATATAGCCAATGAACTGGCCTCAACTACCTTCTGTGGCAGAGAATTCCACAGATTCACTACTCTCTGTGTAAAAAAATGATTTTCTCATCTCAGTCCTAAAAGGCTTCTCCCTTATCCTTAAAATCATTGTACTGTCAGCATTGATTGCAGATCAATGCTGACAGTATCAGATTGGTTCAGTTTAGTTTAGAGATACAGCATGGGAACAGGTTCTTTGACACCATGACAACCATTCATCACCCATTCGCACTAGTTCTCACTTTCTCATCCACCCACAACATGCTGTGACAATTTTACAGAGGCCAATTAACCTATTCTTTGGGATGTCTGAGGAAATGTCATAAGGTCATAAGGAGTAGAATTAGGCCATTTGGCCCATCAAGTCTACTCCGCCATTCAATCATAACTGATCGATCTCTCCCTCCTATCCCCATTCTCCTGCCTTCTCCCCATAACCTCTGGCCTGTTCTAATCAAGAATCTATCTATCTCTGATAGGTAGCTCTGAAAGAATCTAATCGTTTCTGAATAAACTGAATCTTCAACTCTTTCCCTTTTGGAAGATGCAGAATATTTTCAGCACTATCTGTTTGTACTTCAGATTTCTGCAAAGAAAATGTTTTGGACTTTCTGAGATCTTCAGGTTGAGGGAAAATACGTTACCAATCAGGGAGAGTCTCTCTGAACATCCCTGAAAGAATGTTGACTCTCCATAAAAGGTGGTCTTTCATTGGTTTGTAAAGAGAAAAGCTGCAGGCATTTGATCACCAGTGTGATGGCGCCACATCAAACATAGCTGTTAGTGAAAATGTAAGTTGACTTCAAAGGACAGTTTTGTATACTTTGAATGATGAATTTCTGCACATCTGCACCGATAGTACGATGAAGAATTGCACTAAATCATATAAACACTGCCCCACCCTCCGTTCAGAGTGAGACACGGTCACAGCTTCAGTCTCTCCCATGATAGTGGTCTGAAGCACAGTTGGCTGGAGATCGATCAGAAGATCGTGCATGACAAGAGCTCTTAAAGGGCCCAAGCTCACCAGGGAAATGGGGAACTTTGTCGGTGATGATAAAGTACTTGGCAGCTTTCTGTCAATGGCGTACGTCACTCGAATGTTGGCGTGTTAGAGTACTAGTGATTCAGAGTGCACTACCGGAAAGGCCAAAGCTGACTATCAGCAGCTAGACAAGCCAAAGAAATGTGAATGAAGGAACTACAGATGCTGGTTTAAACCGAAGATAGACACAAAAAGCTGGAGTAACTCAGCGGGTCAGACAGCACCTCTGAAGGAACAGGTAACGTTATGGGTCGAGACCTTTCTACAGACTGAAATTCAGGGGATAGGGAGATATTGACAGTGATATTGAGATGTAAAGAACAAAGAAATGAATGATATGCAAAAAAAGTAACGACGATAAAGGAAACAGCCCATTGTTAGTTACAGACAATGAAACTCACCTGGACGAGATTGAAACTAGTACAATGACTAGGGTGTGGGATGGACGGAGAGAGAGGGGATGCAAGGGTTATTTGAAGTTGGAGAAATCAAATTCATACCGCTGGGTTGTAAGCTGCCCAAGCGATACTTGCCGATTGGCTCTGCGCAGATAAATATATGAGAGAGGAAGGAATGTGTTGACAGGATATGGGGAAGAAAGCTGGGAAGAAAGGAGAGGTGATTGATTTCCTTGATGTATAAATACCAGCATGGACTTGTCCAACATGTTGCTTCTGCTTGGTGCTGCAAGTTCTGTTTTATCTTATCAAAAAGTATTGAGTGCACTGATAAATACTTATCAGCTTTTTTAAATTCTGTTTTGTCCAACAGTGTCACAATGAGGTATTGACATAGAAACATAGAAACATAGAAATTAGGTGCAGGAGTAGGCCATTCGGCCCTTCGAGCTTGCACCGCCATTCAATATGATCATGGCTGATTATCCAACTCAGTATCACGTACCTGCCTTCTCTCCATACCCCCTGATCCCCTTAGCCACAAGGGCCACATCTAACTCCCTCTTAAATATAGCCAATGAACTGGCCTCAACTACCCTCTGTGGCAGAGAGTTCCAGAGATTCACCACTCTCTGTGTGAAAAAAGTTCTACTCATCTCGGTTTTAAAGGATTTCCCCCTTATCCTTAAGCTGTGACCCCTTGTCCTGGACAACATCGGGAACAATCTTCCTGCATCTAGCCTGTCCAACCCCTTAAGAATTTTGTAAGTTTCTATAAGATCCCCTCTCAATCTCCTAAACCAATGACAACCAATGGAATATCCTACCTCACCACACTGAGGTCAAGTTTTACTCAGCGCTCAACATCTTGATAGGTTGTGTAGGAAGGAACTGCAGATGCTGGTTTATACTGAAGACTGACAGTGAATGTTTGGAGGATGTTTCCACTACTGGGAGAGTGTGGGACCAGAGGCCATAGCCTCAGAATAAAAGAACAAACTTTTAGAAAGAAGATGAGGAGGAACTTCTTTAGTTAGAAAGTGGTGATCCTGTGGAATTCATTGCTACAGACGGCTGTGGTGGCCAAGTCAATGGGTATTTTTATGGCAGAGATTAACATATTCTTGATTAATAAGGTTGTCAGGGGATATGGGGAGAAGGGGGTTGAGAAGGAAAGATAGCTCAGCCATGATTGAATGGCAGAGTAGACTTGATGGGCCGAATGGCCTAATTCTGCTCCTTAAAGACGCACAATGCTGGAGTAACTCAGCGGGTCAGCATCCTCTCTGGAGAAATGGAATAGATGAAGGTCTGAAGAAGGGTTCCGACCCGAAACGTCACCAATTCCTTTTCTCCAGAGATGGTGCCTGACCCGCTGAGTTCCTCCAGCATTTTGTGTCTATTCAGGTAGGCCTAACAGTTACATAAAAATAAAATAATGCAGCTTATGAGGATGAGCAAACAACCGTTTGGCAGACCAAAGAAACGACCTGCTGGAGGAACTCAGTGGGTCCGGCTGCATCTGTGGAATGTAATAAACGCACAGCATTTCAGGGCGTGACCATTCCTCAGGCTCTAATCATTGAACAGAGCCGTACTACACACCGTCAGTGTTGCTTTCCGTCACGGACAGCAGGAACATGCAGGGCAGACCAGCTGACCATTGTGCGAATGATTAGAATTACACAAGGGATGAATTGAAGTGACATTGAGTCAGCCCCTCAACCACTGAGTCAGCGTGCTGAGTTGGCGCTGACATCTGTCTGCCTAAGCCAGCCGCACTGGCACCACTGATCTCTTCCAATCCACCGTCAATGGCCTTGTGCACCTGTTGCAGGCTGTCCACAGAGATCTCTCAGCACTGTAGTGCTCCAGTTTAAATAAATGCAAGGGCATGATACTGGGGGTACCATCATCTTGATTCTGAGAGTAATGCCCCTGACCCACTTAGGAAACCTGAATGGAAACCTCAGGAGACTTTGCGCCCCACCCAAGGTTTCCGTGCGGTTCCTGGAGGTTGCAGGTGTTTGCCGGAGGTTGCAGGTAGTGGAAGCAGGTAGGGAGACTGACAAAAACCTCCGGGAACCTCCGGGAACCCTTGGGTGGGGCGCAAAGTCTCCAGAGGTTTCCGTTCAAGTTTCCTAAATGCGACAGGGGCTTAAGGATCTGCCCACGACGAGACACCATTTTGGCCTCTCATTTGACGGCACTGGGTCTGTACTCATTGTATTTTCTAAGGAAGAGGGTGTGACCTCATTGAAACTTACCGAATAGTGAAAGGCCTGGATAGAGAGGATGTGGAGAGGATGTTTCCACCAGTCGGAGAGTCTAAGACCAGAGGCAATGGCCTCAGGAAAAAACGTATCTCAGGAAAAGAGATGAGGATGAATTTCTTTAGTCAGTTGGTGGTGAATCTGTGGAATTTAGCAGAGATTGGCGGATTCTTGATTAGTAAAGGTGTCAGGGGTTATAGGGAGAAGAATGAAGAATGGGGTTGAAAGGGAAAGATAGATCAGCCATAATTGAATGGCAGAGCAGACTTGGTGGGCCAAATGACATAATTCTGTTCCTATAACCTCTGAACATGGATTTATGAAACCCTTTGCACTCACTGGGGACATTTGGACGATGGGTTTCAACCTGATTGTCTTTAGATCCATTCATTCCACGCACACTATTGTGACAAAGCATATTTCAGACTTAACCATCATTTGACTTAAAGAGCAGGGAGACCGGTTATGTCATTCATGCCATTTGCACTTTAACCTGCAGTGAGGGCACTGACCACTTTGGCGTGTTGCTATGGAAACGGGCGACATTCAGAATAAGAAAGCGGGAAGGGAAGTATTTTCTTTTTTATGAATTATCCCCTTTGTGCCCAGGATTAACACACAATCCACATAAACTCATGGATCTGCCACTTAAAGTGTATGCTAACATCACTGCCGGCCAATAAAATGCAGGATTTAACTCAACACCTAATCTTTCCTGTAAACAAACATCTTGATAGTTCTATGGCTTAATGGTAACATTTTGTCACATCTACCCACAGTACGTACAGTGAAAATCAGTTTTTGCATACAGTTCAGTGAAAATCTCACGATACATAGGAACAATGTTACTTAAGTTCAAGAGTGTAGGAAAAATGGACTACACTGAGACAGTACACGAGTTGCCACATTTCTGGTACATTTTGTACGAATCAAGACCTAAGTTAAAAATGTAGTATTAACTTGGGCATAAAGGCCCGTTGTCATGGTGATAGCAATGGGTCAGGGTTCCAGGGAGAGGCGATGTTTTTAGTGTCCTCCAACACTGCACTGTCGCCACGTGCTGCTGCAGGCTGCATCCGATCAGTGCGCTCAGCCACTTGCAGCGGCGCCTGATCTAATTGAGCCCCAGGCTGCTACAGGGCCTACAGCGGCCCACTCCAACCAAGCCTCGATCCAGACACATTGACATGCGAACGCACGGTCCATTGCCTCACACGGCCACCACTCGGGCACCTCCCGCAGCCAACCTCAGAGCACCCAGACCATCTCTGACAGCACGATAGGTAGAGGGTTGCCAACTTTCTCACTCCCAAATACGGGACAAACGGTCAAAATATGGGACAAATTCCCGACTGCAATTCGTTGACTGACTTGGCCGTGGCTGGGTTTTTGATGAGTTGGTCCGGGTGCTGGGCAGCACACAAAGCCCAGTCGGTGGGCCAGCTGAGGAGTTTTGGCCTGCGCGACATCGCAAGCAAAGTCTGGCACTCCATCCAAATGGTGAACCAAAGATCGGCCATGAAAAGGACGGGGTGGTGGTGTCAGCGATAAGCAAAGGTCCGTAGGTCAAACAGCCGGCCGGGCTGCCGACCGACAGGGCCACGGGCGAGGCGCTGCTGCTGCACTCCATGGGCTGGGTTAGGTGGGGCCGGACGAGGCGCTCTGACCCGACAGTCCCCTCGACCCGAGTAGTAGCAGTCAAATATGAGACACGGGCGGTCCCGTACGGGACAAACCAATTTAGCCCAATATACGGGATGGCCCGGCCAGGGCGGGACAGTTGGCAACCCTAGATAGGTAACACTCTGGCACCACTTACCGGCACAGTTGTATTCCTGAGACAATTGCCGCACCTTTTAGGCCTTGTGTTTACCCAGAACGTTGTATCCGTTTATTATTGATGCTGTGGGCATGCCTGCGCTTATTACTTACTTATGATCCCAAACCAAAATTTCAGAATTTTTTAGAACTTAAAAAGACACAATAAAGAATTTTAATTAAGAACATCCTTAGTTTGTGCGAGACACACTTTGAATACTCGTCATTATTCCGTTTTTCCTACAAATGATTGTTGTCGTTAAGATGCCATGCTAAGCCCAAAGATTGTAAATGGAAGTCTTTTCATTCCTGTTATATGTGGTCCTATTCAGTCAAAATTTAAAATAATGTCCGCATTGTGAACATTGTCCAAAAGATTTGCATTGCCTTTTGCCTCTAGCTATCATTTGTATGTGACTGTTTACAAGAGGCGACGTACTGTGCTAAACTACATGAGTGGCGCACTATTCTGAGCTCTACCATGGGAAGAGATTACCAGGTAGACAGATTTATAGCCGCAAAGTGCTCAAAGCCTCGTTAAAGAAATGCAATGAACTCAGTGGCTCCTGGATTTTGGGTTGTTATTAAGAATTGGGAGCACACAGGCAAGGAGTAGAACTTCCCACCCGCCTGCTAAATTGGCTATCGCCTCTGCGATCTGTGGTGGTGTCTTTCTTCCCACTTTGGTTTCCAAATCTGTTTCAGTACCCCCAGGACTGCCCTGGCAGTAGCCACCCTCAAGCCCAAGGCACAGGGCTAAGTAGATGAAGAAAGATGAATGCAGTTTGTGCAGCTTTATTGTTTCAAATGAGTCTATCTTTTCAACGATAGTTGCATAGCACCATAGAAAGACATCGACATAGAATAAACTAGAAAACTGCATTCGCGTAGCACCTTTTACTGCCTATGGATATTCCAAAGCACTTCATAACCAATAAAGCACACCCGATGGAGGCATTAAGGATCATGTGCAGGCGGAAGAAATTAGTTTATCTTATTAGTTTATGTATGTACTTAATCCATGAACCAATGTTGTATAACGTTAGTACATCAACCAATGTAAAGCACTTTGGCCAATGAGAGTTGTTTTTTAAATGTGCTATAGAAATAAAAGTGACTTGACTTGAAGTGACTTATGTTGGCTGCATGTTGGCACATGCATTGTGGGCTAAGGGGTTTGTTCCTGTGCTGTATCTTTCTACAGTCTAATGCACGGTTGTTGTACCAATGCAGAAAAATGCAGCATGCAGTTTAGGCACAACAACCTCCAAGAAACGTGGTCGATGGGGATTGCAATCATTGCATGCTGATTTGAGTTGAGTTTTGTTTCAACCAACTCAGTATGCTATTAAGGTAATGTGTGATTGCAGATCCACTTCTGTGACTAACACAAAGAGAGTGCATGCTTTAGGTTGATTCAAAATTCCTGATAATTATGCAGGCTAATTTTTGGATGAAAATGTATCAGAATCTACAATGGAAAATTATTTAATTTTTGTTCCTTCACATAGAATATTAAAAAAAAACTATTAAATTCAGAAACTCATGCATTCCATATTCCTCTTAGATTTAGAAGTCTAGTAATGCCTCCTCTTAGTGAAGTCATTGCATCAGTTGCGGAGACTGGGCATCTTGACCTGACTGAATGAAGGAGCAGCAATGGATTTCTTTGAGTGAGCAGAACATTTTCATAATGGCGGTGTGTCAATAATATGGGGTCAAAGGTTCCATTCTCCATCTGTCAAACTTGCAAGCGATTGTGAAAACTGTTTTTTTCCCCTTTCTAATGGACCATGGGTATTAAGTAACCACACAGGAAGATAGGCAGGAGCATACCTGCAGGACAATGGTAAATAGTCAAGTCAAGTCAAGTCAAGTCAAGTTTATTTGTCACATACACATACGAGATGTGCAGTGAAATGAAAGTGGCAATGCTCGCGGACTTTTGTGCAAAAGACAAACAACAAAACAACCAAACAAATTATAAACACAATCATAACACACATATTCTTTTACATAATAAATAATAGAAGGAAAAACGTTCTGTAGAGTTAGTCCCTGGTGAGATGGGCGTTTACAGTCCGAATTGCCTCTGGGAAGAAACTCCTTCTCAACCTCTCCGTTCTCACTGCATGGCAACGGAGGCGTTTGCCTGACCGTAGCGGCTGGAACAGTCCGTTGCAGGGGTGGAAGAGGTCTCTCATGATTTTGTTTGCTCTGGAGTTGCACCTCCTGTTGTATAGTTCCTGCAGGGGGGTGAGTGAAGTTCCCATAGTGCGTTCGGCCGAACGCACTACTCTCTGCAGAGCCTTCTTGTCCTTGGCAGAGCAATTCCCAAACCAGATGGTAATGTTCCCGGACAAGATGCTTTCCACCGCCGCTGCGTAGAAGCACTGGAGGATCCTCGGAGACACTCTGAATTTCCTCAATTGCCTGAGGTGGTAAAGGCGCTGCCTTGCCTTACTCACGAGTGCTGAGGCGTGTGATGACCATGACATATCCTCAGAGATGTGGACTCCCAGATATTTAAAACAGTTCACCCTATCCACAGGATCCCCATTTATACTCAATGGAGTGTACGTCCTCGGATGATGTGCCCTCCTAAAGTCCATGATCAGCTCCTTCGTTTTTTTGATGTTCAAGAGGAGGCTGTTCTCCTGGCACCAGAGTGCTAGATCAGCCACCTCCTCCCGGTAGGCCTTCTCGTCGTTGTCTGAGATCAGGCCCACCACCACAGTGTCATCAGCAAACTTAATTATTGAATTGGAGCTGAACCTAGCCACACAGTCATGTGTGTACAGGGAGTACAATAGGGGGCTGAGGACGCAACCCTGGGGCGATCCTGTGCTCAGGGTGAGGGACTTCGATGTATTCCCTCCCATCTTGACTACCTGGGGCCTGGCGGTGAGAAAGTCCAGGACCCAGGCACACAGGGAGGTGTTGAGCCCCAATTCCCGTAGCTTCCTGGCCAGTCTGGTGGGGACTATCGTGTTGAAGGCTGAACTGTAGTCTATGAACAGCATCCTCACGTAGCCCCCCTTCTGGCTGTCCAGATGGGAGAGAGCGGTGTGCAAGACCTGGGAGACCGCATCGTCCGTGGACCTGTTCGGACGGTATGCAAACTGCAACGGGTCCATGTTCCGAGGGAGGAAGGCGCAGATGTAATTCTTCACCAGCCTGTCAAAGCATTTCATGACTACCGAGGTAAGGGCCACCGGACGGTAGTCATTCAGGCAGGCTGGGGAGGCATTTTTTGGTACCGGTACAATGATGGATTTTTTGAAGCAGGCAGGGACCACGGACTTGTCCAGGGAGAGGTTGAATATTGTAGTGAGCACTGGAGCTAGCTGCGTAGCACAGGACTTGAGTACTCGCCCCGAGATGCCATCGGGGCCTGCAGCTTTTCTCGTGTTCACCCGTGTCAGTGCCCTCCTCACGTCGTGCTCGGACAGCGAGAATGTGTGCACATTCCTCCCTTCAGCTTCGGTAGCCAGCCCGCTGTCGGTATTGTCGATAGTCGGCAGACCTGGAGTGGTGTTGCCCCTCTCGAAACGAGCGTAAAAGGAGTTCAGGTCGTCAGCTAGGGAGGTGCCGGCACATGCGGATGAGGGAGGGGTGCTCCGGTAGTTGGTTACAATCCGTAGACCCTGCCACAGGCTTCTGGTGTCCTGCTGCTCCATCTGTAACTCCATCTTGTCCCTGTACCTTCTCTTTGCGTCCTTCACCGCCCTTCGCAGTCGGTAGGACTCTGCCTTGTAGACGTCCATGTTTCCTGATGCCAGGCCCGAGTTGTAGGCAGCGGTGCGAGCATTCAGGGCCACACGAACAGACCTGTCTACCCAGGGTTTTTGGTTCGGAAAGGTGCTTACCCTTACCGTGGGGACGATGTTGTCGGTTACTGTTGCGATGAAGTCCATGACTGCTTCCGCGAACTCACTGACGTCACTGGAACTTGCTTCGAACATATTCCAGTCGACATCACTCAGTGCATCCTGCAGCATGGCCTCTGACTGGTCGGACCACCGCTTTACGTCCCTCGTCTCTACCGCTTCCCGAACTATCCTCTGTTTATACTCCGGCAACAGGAAAATAGCAGCGTGGTCAGATTTTCCTAGGGGAGGGAGTGAAACGGCCTTGTAGCCTTTGTAGTCCGACATGTTTACTGGCACCACACAAAATGTGTTTAGTTTAGTTTAGTTTAGTTTAGTTTAGTTTAGTTTAGTTTAGTTTAGTTTAGTTTAGTTTAGTGTAGTTTAGTTTAGTTTAGTTTAGAGATACAATGCAGAAACAGGTCTTTCGGCCCACCGAGTCAGTGACGATCAGCGATCCCCGCACACTAACACTACCCTACACGCACTAGGGACAATTTACAATTATACCAAGCAAATTAGCCGACAAACCTGTACATCTTTGGAGTGTGGGAGAAAACTGGAGATCCCGGAGAAAACCCACGCAGGTCACAGGGCGATACAAACTCCGTACAGACAATCACCCATAGTCAGGATCAAACCTGGGTCTCTACCACTGCGCTACCGTGCCACCAGGCTTAGGGGCTGTTATTTGATAAAAAGCTTCCACCACCTGGGAAGTCTTTTTATCACAAGGAACTGCAGATGTTAGTTTTTTCAATTAAAGACACGAAGTGCTGAAGTCACTAAGTGGGTCAGGCAGCATCTCTGGAGATCATAGTTAGGTAACTCTTCGGGTCTGAAGAAGGGGTCTGATCCGAAACATCCCTGACGCTATGCTCTCTTTTCTAAACTCTCCCACTGGTGGAAACAACCTCTCCACATCAGCTTTTGTTTGGCAGCACTTTCTTACCTTTATCAACCCTGAACCTGCGTAAAAATTACCAAATAAAATCTGCTGATTTTACAGCCACATTGTAATAATACAAACTCCTCAAACCCATCCATGTTCTCCATCCCTATGAGTTACTCCAGCACTTTGTGTCTTTTAATTACATAACGGGGTGCTGGCACTGCATCTTACAACATTTACTCTTGTCTTATGTATGGCATCTGTTGAACTGACTTGTGATTGAAATCAGAGTGTCCAACCATAATATGCAGCCTACACTCGACAACTATGTCTGCTGAGCATTTGCTGAATTTCAGTTCCTGGTTTAGGTCCAGCATCTGCTGTATTTCTTTTTTCTATTTTGGAAGGACCCTCCTATATCATTGTTCATAAGCCCATAACTGATAGGAGTAGAAGTAGGCCATTTGACCCATTCAGTCTACTCCGCCATTCAGTCATGGCTGATCTATCTTTCCCACTCAACCCCATTCTCCTGCCTTCTCCTCGTAACCCCTGACACCCATACTGATCAAGTATCTGTCAATTTTAAAAATACCTGATGACTTGCTCACCACAACCATCTATGGCATTGAATTCCACAGATTCTAAAGAAATTCCTCCTCATCTCCTTTCTAAAGGTACATCCTTTTATGCTGAGGCTAAGTCCCCTGGATCTAGAATCTCCCACTAGTGGATCAGTACATAGACACAACAACCTGGAGTAACTCAGTGGGACAGGCAGCATCTCTAGTGAGAAGGAATGGGTGACGTTTCGGGTCTCAGTTTTCGAGTTACTCCAGCTTTTTGTGGCTATCTTCAGTTTAAACCAGCATCTGCAGTTCCTTCTTACACACTCTCCACATCAGTTTTCTTTTGATAGAACGTTCTACCTGTATCCACCCTGAACCTGAGTAAAAATGACCAACTAAAACCTGCTGATTTAAAACAGCTACATTATAAAAATACAAAATCCACATTGCTCTGTGCCACTCAAAGAGGACAGGACAGCAAACAATAGTGAGCCAGTTTAACCCAGGGAGATGGATATATCGTGGGGATATTAATTTAACATTAGAAACATAGAAACATAGAAATTAGGTGCAGGAGTAGGCCATTCGGCCCTTCGAGCCAGCACCGCCATTCAATATGATCATGGCTGATCATCCAACTCAGTATCCCGTACCTGCCTTCTCTCCACACCCCCTGATCCCCCCTTAGCCACAAGGGCCACATCTAACTCCCTCTTAAATATAGCCAATGAACTGGCCTCAACTACCCTCTGTGGCAGAGAGTTCCAGAGATTCACCACTCTCTGTGTGAAAAAAGTTCTTCTCATCTCGGTTTTAAAGGGATTTCCCCCTTATCCTTAAGCTGTGACCCCTTGTCCTGGACTTCCCTAACATCGGGAACAATCTTCCTGCATCTAGCCTGTCCAACCCCCATTATTGGTACAGGAGGGAGGACAGGGATTAGAAGAAATATCTTTACACAGCAGAGGTTCTGGAGCAAGTGCTTTATATGTTTTGCAGTTTAATATCTAAATTTGGGTGCAGGGAGATTGTAATTCTGTGGGGCAAGTGGGTGAAGACTTTATGGGTCATCGGTCAAGTGTTATTTGGGGCTTTTCATGGTGAAGCATTTAAATGATGAGTGTCGGAGAGGGCTCTGGTCGTAGGGTCAGGCTACTGATCCAAAAGGGAGCTGTATGCTGTAAACTTCCTCTTTAAGAACACAGGACATATTCTCTCTTAAATACAGTGTTTCGTTCCAAACATATCCAAAATATAGGGTGTGGTAAGAAAGGAAACAGCCAATTTTCTGTGTCATTCCGGTTGTGAGTGTGGCTGATTAATCTTAAATATCAAAAACCTATCAGTTGTGGCATTGATATTGGTTTATTGTTGTCACATGTACCGAGATACATTGAAAACCTTTGCTTGCATGCGATCCAGTCAAATCGACCGTTAATGAATACAATCAAGCCACACACAAGTAAAATAAGTAGCACAACAAGAAAAATACCAGAGTGCAGAATATTGAGTTACAGCACGATAGTTTTACTGTTGCAGAGAAAGTGCAGATCAAGAAAAAGTTTAAGGTCCGTGATGAGGTAGGTTGGAAGATTCGAACTACATCTTTAATTTGCACAGGCAATGAGGATGATCAAACAAAATGCCATTTCTGTCATTTTGAATATTTTGTATGTCTGACCACCACCTAGAATGCGATTTGGTTGTTCACATTTTCACCCCTTTAAGCAACTAAGTCCACTGCCAGTTAATCCTGCAATTGGTGATGGTGTAATGAATCAATCAGAGTCTATGTTAGCCAAATGATCTTGGTCCATTCAGTGTACCAACACTGCAATCTCATATAGCATGGTTGGCAAGGTCCATGCCTAACATGCCTTTCAATGTATTTTGTCAATCATCCTTATATCAACTTTACAGGGAAAAGTAATTTGGCAGGTTTGAATGGGAAATTGAAATCTCGGTTCATGTAAGAAAAAGTACTTCCAGTGAAGGTCTTTGGGACATTTACTAAATACTACCATTCACAAATGCTAACTGCATAGAAGCGAAAGATACACTGACTACATGTTCCACTCTACAGCAGAATGTGATCATTGAACCATTGGTTATTTAATTGACAAAACAATGGCAAGCAGTACGACTGATCAAAACCGTGTGTCTGGAATATCCGCAGTTAAATGTGAATTTTCGGATCTTACGTGAGAGCACAAAATGCAGACCATTGAAGGATACGTTTTTTGGGAAGCATTTTGGAAAAGATATCAAACTATCTGAAGAAGGGTTTTGACCCAAAACGTTGCCTATTTCCTTTGCTCCATAGATGCTGCCTCACTCGCTGAGTTTCTCCAGCATTTTTGTCTACCATATCAAACTGCGCACATTGCTTGAGTTAGGAAGATCATTGTCACTATGTGAAATTATAGTAGTTAAGATTATCACCCCCCACCCCCCACATTGACACCATCCATAGTTCACGTTGCCTCGGGAAAGCAGCCAATACAATCAAAGACCGCTCCAGTCACTCTCCCCCCCAACCCGCACACTCTCCTGTCGGGCAGAAGATACAAAAGATTGCATACCACCCTATTCAAGAACAGCTTCTTCCGTGCTGTAATCAGTTCTTGATCAAACCTCTTAATGCTAGGGATTAATTCCTGAAACTAATCTACATTTTTGCAGCCCTATCGCTTTTCTTACCTGCACTTTTTCTGTAGCTGTAACACTATAGTCTGCCTCTGTTTATTTTATCATTTGCACTAACCAATGTAGTCATATACGGTATGATTCTCATGCAAAACAATGTTCTTTGCCGTATCTCGGTATCTGTATCTCATGTGACAATCATAAATCAAAAAAGAGGCATAATTGTGTCTTTCACCAACGCAATGAAGAATTGCCAAGAAATTTTCTTACAATCATACTACAGCTTTGACAGCTCTGGGGAAAGTTTTCATTGCAAATGACATTCAAATCCAGGAATGATAACATGACATTCGCCGTAACCCCAGATGACTGCGCAATTATTCGCAACTTTGACACAAGATCAGCCATTCACATTTTAGCATCTATAACTGACTTTGTTTGCCGCAGCGAAATGGAGTCAGAGAAGATGCGTCTAATGATGTTGCATATCTTCTGAAATATTTGCACAAAGTTTAGAATTAACTTACAATTCAACCGACCACAGATCATGTGTTGTAACTTGTTATCCCATATGCACCTAATGTAACACTTTAAAAACTTTGCTCAAATACTCATTATCATTCTGTACCCCATAAAATAGACCATTGACATCACTATGGATGTGACAAAGTTAAGAACATTACAAGAACATATTTACGGAGACTTATGAAATTAAGATCGATGCCATCACTATTTGAGAGTGCAGTTCTAATGAAATGAAATAACAGTATTGGTAAGTAAAGAACTTCATATGACACAATGCTATCAATGCTAAAAAATGTTTGATGATCAAAGTTATGCTGGGTTCACAAAGTATTAGAAAAAAATACATAATCCATTTTATATATGGATAGCAAAAAGGTGGGCAGCTAGGACTAGTGTAGATAGGGCATCTAGGTTGGCATTGGAAAATTGGGCCAAAGGCCAGAGGCCCAATTTAGCATTTTCCATGCTAAATGACTCTGTGACTATATTATCCAATACCACCCACTGCTGGCACATCCAAAATGAATAATCTCATTATCTGAATGAGGGTCTCGAAAGTTCTGAAACACGATCTCGACCTGAAACAACACCTATTCCTTTTCTCCAGACATGCTGCCTGACCCGCTGAGTTATACCAGCATTTTGTGTCTATCATCCGGATAATCTCAAGGTTGATGCTGCAACTAATGTCCTCACCAGAGGTAAGAACTAAAAGTTATAAGTTGCTGACATGGAAACCATCAAGGCCTTGTTATGAAATTGTACTAAGACTTAGAGATTTAATTAAATATGTCAGGATATAATGTTGTCATTGATATATTACTCCATTGAGACATCTATATTACTAAAAATCTGATCTTGACCACTTCGTTGTTCTATATATTGATTTTAGAAAATACACTGCCACTTACGGCTATGATTTTTGGCCATCTTACTCAGTCCCCCTCCGCTGCGCAGGACAAGAGGACTTTTCCCATCAATGAAAAATAAAAGAGTTATTAGTGTTTAAAAAATGTTGAGATTCTCTCTCCTGAAGGCCATGCCCCTTCCGGAGGGACTATAAAACCCAGAAGTGTTGAGTGCCTCAGTCAGTCTCTGCAAGATCGGGGAGCGAGAAGGTCACGTCTCTCACTCTGAGCTGTGAATAACACTGAACACATGTCTACTAAACTGTGAGTGGTTTTACTGACCTGTCAGTGCCCTTAGTGTGGTTTGAAAATATAGTTTGGAAATGCTAAAGCTGTGTTGCCTTTGGTTTGGAAATGCTAAAGCTGTGTTGCCTTTGGTTTGGAAATGCTAAAGCTGTGTTGCCTAATTAAAGTTGCCTTACCTTCTATATAACTAAAAGTATTACCTTGACCAATTCCTGTTTGCGCTTTATATTGATTTTAGAAAAAACGCTACCACGTACGGCTGTGATTTTTGGCCATCTTACTCAGTCCCCCTCCGCTCCTCAGGTGCCGAGGATTTTTCCCATCGATGAAAATTAAGAGAGTTATTAGTGAATAAAAAATGTTGAGATTCTCTCTCCTGTCAATTACGCCGTGAAGGCCACGCCCCTTCTGGTGGGAGGGGGGGAGGGACTATAAAACCCAGAAGTGTGGGTGTGGCTCAGTCTCTACAAGATGGAGGAGGGGGAGGTCACGACTCACTGTCTTTAGTGGCCTAGCACCTGCTTGAAGTGGTAAGAAACTGCACTTGAATTTGGTGGCCTTGCACCCTGCATGAAATGGAATTTCAAGGAATAGCCATGTCAACTGCCAGCCCACCAGCTGTGAGTGAGCTGCCAGCACAACAGGCTTGAGTGACTGAGCTGCCAGCCCAAGAATCCATTTGGTCCACAATGTACATACTAGCCCTCTGGAAACCAGTCCCTTCAGCCCACAACACCCATACTAGCGTTCCAGAAAGCCCCCCCCCCCCCCACTGGCCACCAATATTGGAATTGGTGGAGAGGTGGAATATTGCGTTGGGGGACCAGCCCTCCCGTGTGATGTCGGGCCCCAACCATGTCCATGTCCATGTCCATGTCCATGCTACTCATTGTATCTATCCACGCTAATCCTATTCTTCTACATTAGATCATTTCCAAGAATCCTGTATGTGTTTTCTCTTTAATGGTTCAATTGTTTCTTTGTTATCATGTGCACCCAGGTACAGTGGAATACTCTATTTACATACAACTCAGCAAGACTTTCACTGTACATGAGCACAATCCCCGGTTTAATATAATCTTTAAAGATCTGCCTAAGAATACTACCTATTCATCCTTCACCATTTTGCCTTTCTAGATATGTATATAGCGCCGCAGAATTGTGCACCTATCTACCCCCCCTCTCCCTTTTGTTTTTGTTTTCTGTTTCTTGCTTTATGTACTAAATTATATGTATGCACTGAGTACGAGCTGCTTTTAATCTCGTTGTACATGTTTAGTGACAATAAATGGCATATCTATCTATCTATCTATTCAACCAGAATGTACAGAACAGCCCACTGAGTTTGTATGGAAGAGGCATCATTTTGCATCTCTGGTCTGATCATGTTTAGTCCTGACATGGCAATTATCCTGTGTGCAGTCATAAAGAAAAACAGTTGCACTATATTGCATAGCAGTGAGTTGGACTAACTAATCCCATGTGCATAGGATGACTTTGTGATAGTTTACTTTATCAGCAGCAAGAGGGTTATTTTTGAATTAAAGGATGCCTACCTGCAGCTGAATATCTTCCAGTATTCACAGGACTTGTTTTTTAGTTATTCTTTTTAGACATACAGAGTGTAAAGAGGCCCTTCAGTCCACCAACCAGCGATCCCCGCATATTAACATTATCCTACACACACATACATACACCAAACCAATTACCCTACATACCTGTACGTCTTTAGAGTGTGGGAGGAAACCAAAGATCTCAGAGAAAACCCACGCGGTCACGGGGAGAATGTATACACTCCATACAGACAGCACCCGTATTCAGGATCGAACCTGGGTCTCTGGCACTGAAAGGCAGCAACCCTACTGTTGCGCAACCGTGACTCCCATGCTTGCAGAGAATCTGGAAACAGAATTATGAACGTCAAGATAACCAAAATAAGTAACCCATTGTATTTTGCAAATGGTTTTCCAATTAATTAAATTCTATTGAGTTGTGTAAATGTTGCACTTGCGCAATAGACCTTGGATGTCACAGTGCAGATCTGGGACCCCTTGACCCAGCATAATGGCTTGGAGATTGATCCCTACATCTCCAGACTGATACGACAGAATTAGGAAATCTGATTGCAACAGTTTTGCCTGCCCGTGATGGGCAGCCTTCAAGCACCTGTAAACATGCGAGCTAACATTGCAGAGTACAGGAACAACGGCCAAATGCCACAATTTCAACATGCCGTTTATCATACTTGGCCCCAAAGCCACTTCTTCCACCCAGTCCACTTCACATCCTTCACACACGGTGGTCCGGATTAAACCAGGGACTTCGATGTTTATGCGATCTTTCATCGCAACTCAGTTCCAATGACATCGCCTCACCCTTATTCCTTCTGGAGTTACTTAAAACTAAACATTACTTAAAACTAAACACATGCGTTTACATGGGGAATGATTGAGGCATGGACCATGGCATCGCTAAAGGAAACATTGGATAAATCTCTAAAGATGAGGAAGGTGGGGGCAATGGGGAAAGCTGAGGATGGCACAGTGGTAGAGTTGGTGCCATATAGCACCAGCGATCCAGGTTCCATCCTGACTATGGGTGCTGTCTGTACAGAGTTTGTCAGTTCTCCCCGTGAACCTGCATGGGTTTTCTCCAACATCTCCGGTTTCCTCCAATACTCCAAAGGTGTGCAGGTTTGTAGGCTAATTGGCTTGGTAATTGTAAATTGTCCCTAGTGCATGTGGGAGAGTGCTAGTGTATGGGGGTCGCTGGTTGGCCTGGACTCGGTGAGCTGAAGGGGCTGTTTCCATGCTGTATCTCTAAACTAAACTTAACTGAAAACTTATACTGAGAGAATAGTATCTGTTTGGAATTGTTCAAAGAAAGACCCAGTACAGCCACGTTGAGTGCCTGCTTCTGTGTAGTAAGCTCGACTTTTTTTCTGACTCTTGTGTACCACTAATATAAAACACACCAACTTTCAAAACATCGTTTCCCACAGCATTTTAAAGAAGAAATAGAAGAATGGGCTGAATCATCCAGCCTATTATCTGCCCACCACTCCTCCCCTTGTTGCAAAATGTGCCACTTGTCCTGCTTTCGGATAGCTACAGGTTTACACATTTCCGGTAACAATAAATCCACCTGTCATCCCGTCAAAGTCACAAGCATTACACATTGCTTCCTTCAACCTCAGCAGAAGGAAGTAGCAATCATGTGGGGTCAACGAAAAAAGCCAACTTTTGCTGAATCTGAAGAAGGGTCCCCATCCGAAACGATGCTTATCCATGTCCTCCAGAGATTCTGCCTGATCCGCAGAGTTACTCCAGCAACCTGTAGGGTGGTTTTGTAAACCAGCATCTGCAGTTCCTTGTGTCTCCAATTTTTTGCATTCATTTTTCAGCCTGCAGTTCAATCGCATGCAAGGTTCACATGTATTGAAGCAGAGGCCAGAATCCCACACCTGGTTTATGGCAGCTGTGAATGCCTCCAGGAAAACTTACTCTAAGTTTCCAAATGGCTTAAAATAAAGAACTGGCCCAAAATAACTGCCATTTCTAGTTAAATAGCCTCTGATCTCACTCCTTACTGTAATCTCCTGATCCAGCAATCACACATCCATTGCCTAATTCTGAGCTCAGCCTCCACCTCATAATCATTGACATTACCACATCCAACGCCAACTGGTACTCCCAAGATCTGCAGTCTTCCAAATGAGCTCCCAAGATGTTTGTGTCAGAAGGAATTGCCGATGCTGGTTTACAACGAAGATAGACACAAAATGCTGGAGTAAATAAGCGGGACAAGCAGCAACTCTGGATAGAAGGAATGAGTGATGTTAAGAATAAGGGGTAGGACATTTAGGACTGAGATGAAGAAAAAACGTTTTTACCCAGCGAGTTGTGAACCTGCAGAATTCACTGCCACAGAAGGCAGTTGAGGCCAATTCACTAGATGTTTTCAAGAGATAGTTAGATGTAGCTCTTAGGGCTAATGGAATCAAGGGATATGGGGAGGAAGCAGGAACGGGGTGTTTGGATGATCAACCATGATCATATTAATTGGCGATGCTGGCTAGAAGTGCCGAATGGCCTACTCCTGCACCTATCTTCAATGTTTCAATGTTTCTATGGGTTGAGACCCTTCCTTTGTGTGAAGAAGGGTCTTAATCTGAAACTTTACCCATTCCTTCTATCCAGAGATGCTGCCTGTCCCGCTGAGTTACTCCAGCATTTTGTGTCTATCCCAAGCTTTTTTCCAAGGCTTGAAACATCTACCCAATATCCCACTGACAGGATCACCCATTCTTCCTGGAAATTGAGACGTCAATTTGCATGATCTCCAACCACACTGTAATCTGTACAATGATTAGATCTGAAGACCAAAATTCCCAGTCTTTTCCCCTAAATACAGATAGCTGACATTGCATGTAATGGGCAGTTCCCCGTTTCTCAGCCTATGCCGGCCTTTTACAGTGGGGGAGGTCAATTGTTTTCCACTTCTATGTGAAGAGGCATGGAGAGATTTCCAGTGGTGGGGGTGGAGACTGGGGAAGAAGAGGGGATATTTGGGGGAAAAAATATTATTGAACCGAAATTTTTTTTACAATTTTTTGCAAATCGTCTGGATATTACCAGATGACAAGCAGAAAGTTAGAAAACTCATGAACTTTCTTGAAACAGCAGAAAAATCCTAAAAAATCAGGTCTTGTTTTGAACTCACCATTTATGTCAACCCTGGACTCTCCCGATCCAGAGGTGAAAGTTGATAAAGGTTCTATTCCCATCCTTTCTAATTGATATATTATAACCATATACAGCACGGAAACAGGCCATCTCGGCCCTACAAGTCCGTGCTGTAATTCATACTATAACCATAATTCATAAGTCCGTGCTGTAATTCATACCATACTCAGCACTCACACCATAACCCTCCATTCCCTTCTCATCCATATGCCTATCCAATTTATTTTTAAATGATACCAATGAACCTGCCTTCACTACTTCCACTGGAAGCTCATTCCACACCGCTACCACTCTCTGAGTAAAGAAGTTCCCCCTCATATTACCCCTAAACTTCTGTCCCTTAATTAATTCTAAAATGTTCTAAATATATTCAAATTTTCTAAATCTAATTTTCTAAATATATTCTAAAATAACAGCTCACTATCATTTGGGGTTGACCTATGGATGATTCAGAATGATGTTGTTTCTTCTCAAACCATCAAAGGCAAGTTATTATGCAAGCTGAAGTAGAAAAAACACACTTAAAGTTCAACCTTTGCCCACGGTGGGGGTTTTCCCCGCTGAAAGATCGATAGTAACCACAGGAACACGTGTAAATTGCATTTCCACCAATCTGCCACCAATTATTTGAAAGCTGATCAGAGAATGTACTCACCAAGGATGCTTGATCATGACAAGGAGGTGGCCTTGAAATAGTTGTTCACCAAACATGGTACATGATAGGTTGTTATAGTGGACGCCTACTATGAAATCAGCAAAGGCCTCAAACACTGCTGATCCATTGTCAATAAGTTTCCATTGTACACTGTGGCACACCAGAAGGAAAATAAGACATCAGGTACTACACCGAACACATGTAGAAAATAACATTGAACATAACTACAGCACAGCAACAAACTCTTTGGCAAACAATGTCTGTGCCAATATAATGATAAATTAAACTAATCTCTTCTGCCTGCACGTGATCCATACCCCTCAATTTCCTGCATATCCACGTGCCTCTCTAAAAGCCGCTTAGAAGCCAACAATTTTATAAGCTCATGTTCTAGGAGCAGAATTAGGCCATTTGGCCCATCAAGTCTACTAAGTCATTCAATCGTGGCTGATCTATCTTTCCATCGCTACCTCATTCTCCTGCCTTTTCCCCATAACCCCTGTCACCCTAACTAATCAAGAATCTATCTATCTCTGCCTTAAAAAATATATCCATTGACTTGGCCTCCACAGCCATCTGTGGCAATGAATTCCACGGATTCACCATCCTCTGACTAAGGACATTTATCCTCATCTCCCTTCTAAAGTTACATCCTTTTATTGTGAGGCTATGACCTCTGGTCGTAGACTCTCCCATTAGTGGAAACATCCTCTCCACATTCGCTGTACCCAGGCCTTTCACCATTCGTGAATCATTCACCATCATTATCGTATCTGCTTCCACCACCATCCCATGCAGTGTGTTACGGGCACCCATCATTTTCTGCGTAAAAGACCTGCCTTGCACATCTCCTTCAAACTTTCCCTCATGAACTTAAAACCGTGTCCTCTAGTCTTTGGGTAAAAGGTTCTGACTGTCTACCCTATCTATGTCTCTCATCATTTTATATATATTTTTACTACACATAATTTAAAAAAAAATATTGAAGTCAGATACAAGGGTGAGAAGGCATTCAAAGTCATGTTGGGGCTGGGGTTTTGGCTGTGATCATTGGAAGTGTAATCAGAGCCTGGGATGTTGTGGGACTGGAGGAGAGTGCAGTGAGCCTCAGTTGCCCAAGTTTGTCGCCTTAAGGGTTGGAGGGATATCAGATCCTTGCTTCAAGATTCAAGAGAGTTTATTTTCAAGTGTCCCAGATGGGATAATTAAATTCTTGCTTTGCTTCAGCACAATAGAAGATAGTAGGCATAAATAAATACAGAACAGATCAGTGTGACCATATGCCATTGAATATATATATATATATACACACATAAATAAGCAGATAAAGTGCAATGGGCTATTAATGTTCAGAGTTTTGTTTGAGTTGAGTTTAATAGCTTGATGGCTGTGGGGAAGTTGCTGTTCCTGAACCTGGATGTTGCAGATTTCAGGCTCCTATACCTTCTACCTGAAGGCAGCGGGGAGATGAGTGAGTAGCCAAGATGGTGTGGATGCTTGAGTTAGTCATCATGAGATTGGGGAGTGTGGTAAGGGTCGGACCAGATTATCATCTGTGCTGGGAGGATCGTGGACTAAAATTCATGAGTGAAAAACAGGAAGGAAATGGACTAACATTGGTGAATGTCCAGCTAAAAAATGATAAAACATGAACATTATTCAATTTCCCTGGCATCCCTTCAAAAGAAGCTTAGTGTGAGATATGGTCATTTGATTTCACTTCAATGCATTAGAAGCCCACACACAACTGGAAGTACCCAATTGAATTTCCAAGTGATGCAAACAATTCAGAAAAATCTAATATTGAATTTCGCTTCAAGAAAAGAACATTTCAACAGAGTAACACTGAAACAAAACAGCGATCCACAATTGAATTTCCATTCCCAGTGAGGCCATGTCTGTTTGGCGTGTCGTTGTTAAGACCACATAGGGTAAGTGCTGTAAATGGGCAATGTTCTATTGATGAAGCTATATGTTTCTGGATTGTAAATCATACTTCCCCATGTTTCTCCTATCTGATGGATTACTCTCAAAGTACAACTTCAGAAGAAGCACTTTGAAGCATAAATAGCTTACAGCGCAGAAGAATAAGCTGTGTCTTTGCCTTCTTTAGAAGTGCCCAGAAAATTAACACTAAGCACATCTGACAAATGAGCACTCTTTAAGCTGAATTATCATACAGGATGATATGCTCAAATTGGCCTTGAACTCAAGACCTAATTCAATGGTCAGAAGTTCAAAAGTGATAGGAGCAGAATTAGGCCAATTAGTCTATCAAGTCTACTCCGCCAATCAATCATGGCTGATCTACCTTTCCATCTTAACCCAATTCTCCTTCCTTCCCATAACCCCTGACACCCATACTAATCAAGAATCTGTCTATCGCTGCCTTAAAATATAAGCATTGATGGCCTCCACAGCCTTCTGTTGTACTGAATTCCACAGATTCACCACCCTCTGACAAAATAAATTCCTCCTCATCTCCTTCCTAAAAGAACGTCCTTTAATTCTGAAGCTATGCCCTCTGGTTCTAGACTCTCCCACTAGTGGAAACATTCTTTCCACATCCATTCTATCCAAGCCTTTCACTATTCAGGTCCCACTATGTCCCATTGACCCACCAAGGATCAAGAGTCAGAAGTGCCACATCTTGCGAAACCTAGCTCCCTAGGGAATATACAATAAACTCAGATTGTTCCAAGCAATGTGTTAAATTGCCCTACTTTACAATATTATTTTGACTTGCCACTGGTGTGACATTTTCTGCATTTCACCCTCCTTCCCCCAATCCCAAGATGCACATTCAGATTGAGGGAGTCAAGATTTTTTTTCAGTAACCACTTCCCTTTCGGTCTTCTTTACGTGATACCAGAGGAAACCTGCAGCCCACAGTGACATGCTAGTTTTTTTTTTGTGGTTTTAGTGTTAATGTTGTGAAACAAGCAGAAGCGCAACGACTGGCTTGCCTGAAGGGTAACTGATGTAGAATAGAATTCCATTGAACACATGTAGCAGTTCTATTAGATTCCTATGGTCATTGGGTCATATAGCATTTGTATATCACAGCCACAATGATCAGCGGGCACCTGTCCATATTAATTCATCTTCCAACATTTGGCCCAATTGCCTTCTATGCTTAAGTGATTCAAGTGTTTTGACGGCACGGTGGCGCATCGGCAGAGTTGTTGCCTTATAGCACCAGAGACCCGGGTTCGATCCGGACTCCGGGTGCTTGTCTGTGTGTGGAGTTTGAACAGTCTCCCCGTGACTTGTGTGGGTTTTCTCCGAGAACTTTGACTTCCTCCCACACTCCAAAGACGTGAAGCTTTGTAGGTTTATTGGCTTGGTATAAATGTCAATTGTCCCTAGTGTGCATAGGATGGTGTAAATATTTGGGGATCGCTAGTCGGAGCGGACAGCGGGCCGCAGGACCTGCTTCCCCACTTTATCTCTAAGCTATACTAACATTTCTTAAATGCTTTTGACTACTCTGCTTCCACCATTCTCTCAGGCAGTGTATTTCAGGCACTCACTGCTCACTGGGTTCAGGCACTCACTGCCCTCTGATCCCCTCTTTACCTCCAGCAAAGTTAGTTGATTCATTTCAACTTAATTTGAAGTAATGAAAGATACAAAATGCTGGAGTAACTCCTCGGGTCAGGCATTAGGTAACGTTCGGGTACGGACCTTTCTTAAAACTGGACTCTGAAACACCAGGACTGCATTCCTAGAGTCTTAGAGTTGCACAGCATGGAACCAGGTCCTTCGGCCCAACTCGCCCATGCTGACCAAGGTGCCCCACCTCCACCAATCCTGCTGAACCTTTCATATCAATGTACCTGTCCAAATGTCTTTTGAAGGTTGCATTCTTCTGCAAAGATAGCCTTTAAAACAAAACAGGAAGAAGTATGTTATGGCCAGTATTCCTGAAACAGTGTTCAAGCATCAGATACTCTATAGGAGTTCAGGAGCAGTGGGACACAGAAAGCCCGTGGAGTTTGGGGTACAATGAGACAGAGCCCCCCTAGGATTATGGGCAATGGTAGATGGAGCTCTGTGCATTTAGAGGCATGTGAATTCACAACCAGTGGGTTGTTGGTCTAAATGCTGTGAGACTGTAATCTGGTGACATCAGGCAGTACCTTACAGGCAGCTTCCTCCGCAAAGATTCTCCAGGAGAGGGTTAGGGATTTGGCTGAACGGCCCCACAGCTGGAAGGTGGGAGGAGAGTGGGTAGGGTAGAGAGAGATGGGGAAACCAAGGGAGAGAACCAAAAGAGAAGGGGGAAGGAAGGGACATTCCTTGAGTTTCGCCCCCAGCCCTTGTGAATAGATCACACTGCCGGGACTTGACAACTGATGTGAGGTCGCAGCCATCTTCCCCCCTACCCCCACCCTCCGCCTGAGAGAAGCACCAGTGCACACAATGCTTCTCTCAGCATTGGACTGGCCTTGAGAGGACTCAGGGGAGAGTGAGGGAGACAGACATAGAGCCATACAGCGTGGGAACAGGCCCTTCAGCCCAACTTGCCCGCACCGACCAACATGTCCCTTCTATACTAGTTCCACCTGCCTGTGTTTGGCCCATATCTCTCCAAACCTGTCCCATCCACATTCAAGTTCAATTGTTTCTTAAATGTTGCCATAGTCCCTGCCTCAACTACCTCCTCTGGCAGCTCGTTCCATACACCCACCACACCTTTGTGTGAAGAGGAAGAGAGAGAGAGAGAGAGAGGATAACGAATAGAGGAAAGATCACGGCACCTCGTGGGAGGACATGGAAAACGAGGCACAAAGAGCCTTACAGCTCTCGCAGTCAAGTCTGTGGATCCCACCCAGGTCTCAGGGACCACCCCATGGTGGAAGCAAGCTGCCTTCTATGCCTGGGGACAAGTGCTCGGACAAAGACAAAAACCAATAAAGCCACAGAAGGCTGTGGAGGCAATGTCAGTGGATATATTTAAGGCAGAGATAGATAGATTCTTGATTAGTACGGGTGTCAGAGGTTATGGGGCGAAGGGAGAAGAATGGGATTAGGAGGAAGAGATATTTCAGTCATTATTGAATGGCGGAGTAGACCTGATGGGCAGAATGACCTAATTCTAGCTCCTATCACCAGACCTTATGATCTTATGGAAGCCAAGAATCTGAAAGAGTGCGGAAATTTAAAAAAAAACGTAAAATAACCCACAACGGCAGCAAGGTATCACAACAGTAGAGTTGCTGCCTTACAGCAACAGAGACCCGGGTCTGATCCTGACTTACAGGTGCTGTCTGTTCGGAGTTTGTCCGTTCTTCCTGTGATCGGAGATTGCCAGATTTTTGATCAGTAAGGGTGTCAATGGTTATGGGGCAAAGGCAGGAGAATGGTGTTGAGAGGGAAAGATATAGCAGCCAAGATTGAATGGTGGAGTAGACTCGATGGACCAAATGACCTTATTCTGCTCCTAGAACTTGTTAACCACGTGGGTTTTGTTCGGGTGCTCCGGTTTCCTCCTACACTTTAAGATGTACAGGCTTGTAGGTTAATTGGCTTGGTAAAATTGTAAATTGTCACAAGTGGGTGTAGGATAGTGTTGGTGTAGTGTTGGTGGTGTTGAAGGCCATGGACACCAACAGAATTAACAAACTCATCTGGCTCCATCCTGGGGGCGGAGTTGGGTTCATGGGAGGTTGGTCTTGGAAGGGAGGATACTCCTCAAACTGCAGAGCATCCTGGATAATACAGCTCACCCCCTCCATGACACACTGGTCAACCTGAGGAGTACCTTCAGCAACAGACTGGTTGCACCAAGATGCAGGACAGAACGCCATAGGGGATGCTTCTTCCTTGTGGCTATCAAACTATACAACTTCTCCCCCTTCAGTTGTAGGGTAAACAGACTGAGGCTGACTCCCTTCCCCCCCCCCCCCCCCCCCCCCCCCCCCCCCCCCCCCCCCCCCCCCCCCCCCCCCCCCCCCCCCCCCCCCCCCCCCCCACCATCTTTTCTCACATCCCCAATCCTTTCCACTCGTCACTTTAGTTTCATGTTTCATGTATTTTGTGTTTTTACAGTATGACTGTTGGCAGATCAATTTCCTCCTGGGATAAATGCGTTCTATCGTATCATATCCTACAGAGTTTGCTGGTCTACGCCGGATTAGGTGGGCCGAATGGCCAGTTTCCGTGCTGTATCTGTACCCCTAAACTAAACTGATAAACAAGGAGAGGCTTCTGAGAAATAGATGGATGCTGAAACAAACATTGTACTTCACACAGATGCCTCCGTTTGGGCTCACCAATTAACTCGTGCGCCATCTGCAAACATCCGACTGGCAAATCATGTTATAACAATCCATAAAGGTCTATTACAGGACCTCCAGTGTATAAAAGCGTGCAGTGACTGTATAACATTACTCTGCCTTTGAAATGCAGGCCGCCCTCTGCAACAGGATCACTGTCTTCAGGGTGGTCTTACACCCTTTGGCTCTGTGCCGAGCACTGAAGGAAACACACAGGCGAACCTGTAAATCAGGGCCCAGCAAGACATCACTCCCAGGGACTGATCTGAACTGGTGGGAGTGGCTGGCCGACGTGTGCATTACTGGGAGTGGATTAAAACTCGCCCTGGCTCTGATCGCCCAGGGTTTCTGAGCGAAGCCCGTTCCCACATGAAAGGGGCAAGGGTGAGGGGCGAGGCTGCGAAACAGTTGTTAGTTGCTGGTATCGCAGGTAGCGCCGCTATTGGATGCTCGCCGTTCACCTGAAATCTGAGCCCTCTGGTTTCCTGCCTGTCCCATTTTATGAAACTGAATTCTTTAAAAAATCGAAACAGTTTTTAAAAAATGTCCACACTCTTTAAGATTCGTGCCTTTGTGAAAGTAATCCAAAGAAACAGTCCAAAGCAAATGCTGCAGCTGTTTGTGTTCATATATACATATATATATATAGATAGATAGATGGGCATGGTGCAATGGAAGATAAATGAAGGGAAACGACTAAGCAAGACAATGTTCCGCTCATCTATAAAGCCCGCAGCCCCCTTTTATCCTTTCCTCTTCCTTCCCTCGGTTATACCATCACTTTAACCATCAATCTCATTTAGAATCAAACCAACAACCCAGGACCGAGCGCTCTGAGCGACATACTCGAGGATTCTACAGTGAATCACTAAACTAAACTAAACAAGACTAACTTTTACCTGCACAGTTAGAGGTAACTCTTGGATAAGATGGCTTTTGGCACACTGACCTTCAGCAGTCAGGGAAATTAGTGTATAGAAGTCAGGCCACTAGTTTACAGTTGTACAAGATATTGGTGAGGGCACATTTGGGGTATTCTGCTCAGTTTTGGTCACCCTGCTATAGGAAAGATGACATTAAGCTGGAAAGAACGGAGAAGATTCCCAAGGATGTTGCCAACGCTCCAGCGCCTGAGCTGCAGGGAGAGGTTGAACAGGCTAGGACTTTATCCCTCGGACAACAAGGGGTGAGGGGTGATCTTATCGAGGTTATAAAATCATGAGGGAAATAGATGTGCTGAATGCTTTGGGTAATGTAATCAAGAACTAGAGGGCATAGGTTTGGGGTGTACCTGTGAGTCCTTACAGGTACCCTGCTGCCATAGAGTCATACAGCATGGAAACAGACCCTTTGGCCCAACTAATCCATCCATGCCCACTAAGATGCCCCATCTAAGCTTGCCCTATTTGTCGGCATTTGGTCCACATCCCTTGAAGCATTTCATATCCATGGACTTGTCCAAATGCCCTTTAAATGAATGTTATTTTCCCTGCCTCCGCCACTTCCTCTGATAGCACGTTCCATATATCTACCATTCGCGGTGTTCCCGTTAAATCTTTCGCCTCTCACCTTAAACTTCTGCTCTCGAGTTCCTGATTCACTAGCCCTTGGAAAAATACAGTGTACCTTATCAATGTTAAAGAATACAGAGAGTGGTGAATTTCTGGAACTCTCTGCCACAGAGGGTAGTTGAGGCCAGTTCATTGGCTATATTTAAGAGGGAGTTAGATGTGGCCCTTGTGGCTAAGGGGATTAGGGGGTATGGAGAGAAGGCAGGTACGGGATACTGAGTTGGATGATCAGCCATGATCATATTGAATGGCGGTGCAGGCTCGAAGGGCCAAATGGCCTACTCCTGCACCTAATTTCTATGTTTCTATGTTTCTAATAATGGAGATTGGGTGGAATTTACAAAATACTCAGGGTGAGTAACTGCAGTGCATTTTCTAGATGGTACACACTACGGATATTGTGCATTGGTGGTGGAGTGAGTGAGTGACTGTTTAGGAAGGTTGATGGGGTGCCAATAAAGTGGCTTGCATTTTCCTAAGAATTGTTGGGGCAACACGGTGGTGCAGCAGTAGAGCTGCTGCCTTACAGCACCAGAGACCCGGTTCAATCCTGACTACAGGTACTATCTGTACAGAGTTTGTACCTTCTCCCCGTGATCTGCATGAGTTTTCTCCAGGTGCTCCGGTTTCCTCCCACATTCCAAAGACGTCCATTTTTGTCGGTTAATTGACTTTGGTAAAATTATAAATTGTCCCTAGTGCGTGTTGGATACTGTTCGTGTGCGGGGGGATCGCTGGTCGGCACGGACGTCTGATAAAGCCGCTGATAGGGCCCAGCATAATATTGCCCTGGCAATGGGACAATCAATCTCTGACAAACACAATCATCTTTGAGGTGAGTGTTTTTCCTTTGACACCCATTGCAATTCAATTTCATTAATGTGCCTTCATGCTACACTTGAGCAAATGTTGCCTACATGCCAAGTCAATCATCCCATCCCTGTATCATATATTATTATATCCCATTAGGGTACATCAATACTTTGTGGACAAAATCGAACAAAAGCAATGCGGGCAGCGGGCCCGCCTCAGACTGGCTCCATGGCTTCCCCATTAAATCCTCATTAAATTATACTGATGCAGTGATGCTATGATGAAAGCAAATAGTATTATTCATTATAACTCTACATTTCCCAACACTACATAATTTTATGGATCATAATTTCCACGAATTATGATATATAAAACTATGCAGGCTCACACAAAATGTGAATGCTAATCTTCACAAAATATATGCAAACATTTTCTGCAATTTCAGGAAATTCCCGGTCTCCCACCTTTGACTCCCGGGCCCCCTTTTGGGCCCCGGGTACTCCCTGCACCCCTATCTAATAGTTGCTGCATGTATGCCGCTCTTTGGTCTGAGTGTAGGCCAAGGCTGAGATGAAATCTGGACTTGAATGATCCAGGGCAAACCCAAAAAGAGCAGATTATTGGTGCGAAAAGACCACTCAATGTCACTCAACAAGTCTCCACCACTTGTTGATGAATGAGAGTGATTGGATAGTAATGAACTAGATTGGATTTCTTTTTTAGAGATACAGTTCGGAAAATAGAAACATAGAAAATAAAGGCAGGAGTAGGCCATTCGGCCCTTCGAGCCAGCACCGTATTCAATATGATCATGGCCGATAATCCAAAATCAGTAGCCCGTTCCTGCTTTCTCCCCATATCCCTTGATTCCGTTAGCCCTAAGAGCTCTATCTAACTCTCTCTTGAAAACATCCAGTGAATTGGCCTCCACTGTCATCTGTGGCAGAGAATTTCACAAATTCACAACTCTCTGGGTGAAAATCAGGCCTTTAGGCCCACCGAGTCTGCGTTGACCAGTGATGCCCGCATAATCACACAAGCCTACACACTCTAAGGACAATTTACACTTAAACCAAGCCAATTAACCTACAAACCTGGACATCTTTGGAGTGTAAGAGGAAACCAAATATCTTGGAGAAAACCTACCCAGCCACGGGAGAACGTACAAACTCCATACAGACAGCACCCGTAGTCGGGATCGAACCCGGGTCTCTGGCACTGCAAGTGCTGTAAGGCAGCAACTATACCATTGCACCACCGTTCCGCTCCAAAGGATTTGTCTTGCTTTTTATGAGTTTTCCACACTTCCAGAGTATTGAAAGTCTCCCCTCTCGTCTCTTGTTTGCAAAATGTCTATCTTAGTGCATGTTTGATTTATCATAGAACAAAGAACAGTACAGCAATGGACAGGCCCTTCAGCCCCCAATGTCTGTGCTGAACATGATGCCATGCTAAACGAATCTCCCCTTCCTACATGCTTGATATCCCTCCATTCTCTGCATATCCATGTGCCTATTTAAAAGCCATATTAACGCCACTATTGTATCTGCCTTCACCACCAACTCCAGCAGTGTGTTCCACTCTCTGTGTAAAAATTAACCTGCCTCTGCACATCTCCTTCAAACTCAGCGAAACTTTTTCTAGTCATTCAATTGAAATATTAACTCTGATTTTCTCACACTACGCAAATACTGCATGACGTGCTGAATGTTTACAGCATGTTCTGCTCTTGTGACTCCTTTCAGCTGTGTCTCTGCAACAACGTGTTGCTTTCCTTTCTCCCCTCTCATCACTCGAAGCTTCCTCATATTTGGTTTGTTTGATGGAAAGATTTATTTGGTCTGGTGGTGGTCGAGGGAGGTTACTGAGGATATGTCACAAAAACTGTGATATACAGCCACGGGTCCACACAGGATCGGAAGGCAGTAATGGTTGAGGAAGGATGTCACTATTCAGGGCACTCTGAAATACTGACAGCCCATTGTACACCACCACACCGAGAAACAAATGCAGAAAGGAAAAGATTAGCATGCTGATTAAAAAGGATGTCTTGCAATTTGAAACACCTTCATAAGGTCATAAGGTCATATGGAATAAGAGAAGAAATAGGACATTCGGCCCATCAAGTCTCCTCCGCCATTCAATCATGGCTGATCTATCTCTCCCTCCTAACCTCATTCTCCTGCCTCTCCCCATAACCTCTGACACCTGTACTAATCAAGAATCTATCTATCTGTGCCTTAAAAATATTCACTGACTTGGCCTCCACAGCCTTCCGTGGCAAAGAATTCCACAGATTCACCACCCTCTGACCTTAGCACATTTTACTAAAAAAAAAGGATCAGACATTTATATTTGCAATTTTAAATATTGTGTCTTAGAGTCACACAGTATGGAAACAGGCCCTTCAGCCCAACTTGCCCACACCGGCCAACATGTCTTATCTACACTAGTCTCACCTGCCTGCATTTGGCCCATATCCCTCCAAACCTGTCCTATCCCTGTACATGTTCAATTGATTTTTAAACGTTACAATACTATCTACCACAACATTGCAATAGTATCTGCTCCAACTACCTCCTGTGGCAGTTTGTTCCATACACCCACCACTCTCTATATGAAAAAGTTACCCCTCAGGTTCCTATGAAATCTTTCCCCTCTCACCTTAAACCTATGTCCTCTGATTCTCGATCCCAACTTTTGACAGGAGGCTCTGTGCTTCTACCCGATCTATTCTGCTCATGATTTTATATAAGATCACCTCTCATCCTCCTGTACTCCAAGGAATAGAGTCCTAGCCTGCTCAACCTCTCCCTACAGATCTGGCTCTCGAGTCCTGGCAACATCCTCGTAAATCTTCCAGCTTGACAACATCTTTCCTATAACATAGTGTGTCAGGAAAGTTTTTATTTTCCTTTACTTCCAATCCCTATCAAGCAAAATATGACTGTTGGTAAAGTCACACAGCATGGAAACAAGTCCTTCAGCTCAACTCGAGATGTCCATCCAAGCCAGACTCATTAGCCTGTGTTCGGCCCAGTAGCCTTTAAAACTTTTCTCTCCATGTATCTGTGCTAATAAATTTAAAATATTGTAATTGTATTTATTGCCTTTCCAAACTGCCTTGCCTTTTATCCATTTACAAATTAAGAGGGATTGTGCATTGTACCACATGAAGATGTAACAGGTCTCTCTGTATATCTTGATTATTTTAATGATAATATCTGCTGATTAAAGATAGAAGGATGTGTGTGTGGTGTAAAAGACGTAATAACAAGTCAGCAGTCCAATGTACATCAATTAAAAAGTCATAGAGCGATTCAACACGGAATAGATCATTCAGCTCACTAAGTCCGTATCAACCAGATAAGACATTGGTGAGGCCACATTTAGAGTAGTGTGTTCAGTTTTGATCATCATGATATAGGAAAGATGTTTTCAAGCTGGAAAGGGTGCAGGGCAGATTTATGAGGGCCTGAGCTATAGGGAGATGTTGAGCAGGCTAGGACTCTATTCCTTTTTTTTTCTTTTCATGTGCTTTGGTTTTCTCCCACATTCCAAAGTCATACAGGTTTGTAGGTTAATTGTCTATGGTTTATAGAAATGTGAATTGTCCCTATGTGTAGGACAATACTAATGTTGGGGGTGGGCCAAAGGGCCTGTTTCTGCACTGTATCTCTAAATTCTAAAGTCTTTGTATTGATATCTACGTTAGTACATCAGATCCATTATAATTCATTTGTGACGCATTTGGACATCCTTGATTCTTCTTCTTGCGTATGGCGTGCACAGCCTAAAGTTGTAAGACAACTTGCCCTGATTGTTATCTCCTTGAATTAAAAGTCTCCAGGTTCTAATGACAGCTGATTTCTAGATCTCGCCTTCTCTCTCATCGAGGTGTTTGCTGGTCTGAATGAAGGATATTGTACATTCCTCTTGTGTGGGTTGGTGCGATTGTTTTACATTCGGCTGCACAGTCTACTTCTACTTAACGTCTCACCTAAAATCCAGCCCTCCCTTAGATTTCACTGAGGTGCCAGTCAGGAGACTCTGAAGTGGGAAAAAAATGCACAGTCTCTGAGTCAGTAGTAAGAGCATTGCTACATTGGAAGACTTGACTCTTAATTGTACTTTGGGACCCAGCCTGTCTGTTCAGAGACTGTAATTATATTTGTTGTGCAACTTTGTTTTTAGCATTCTGTGGTTTCCAAATATTCCCTTGGGTAGCAGTGTGCAATTGGAATGAAGCTTTGCATTTTCCACATTTCATCTCCACAGTGTTTGAATGCAGACTCAGGAATTGGAATATGTTCTTGACCCTCTCTTAGTATTCGCAACAAAAAAAAACACAACCTCCTCGCCACCCTGCCCATGGCATTGTGAATCGTCCCCATCCCAACTTGAGGGGAATGAAGAATTTGTGATTAGGTGGGTTTGTAAGACATACCGCTTGTAATGGGAAGCCGGGGTAAGAAACTGCACATTTTTCACACTGGAGGTGGATTTTAGCACCAAAATACACTTGATTTGTGCATTGCACGACAGCAGTCTCACTGACAAAAGCATGACCCATTAATGAAGAAACTACACTCATTAGTCTGGAATTAGTCTGTATTATGGTAGGATATTATCTTTGTATTACATGCACGTGTCGACAAAAAGAACCTCAGATATTGCAGCTTTGTGCAGTCAGACTGTGGGGATGCTTAATCCTTAATTACATCATTTGGTCAACCCCACTAATAGCCATAATTAGGAAGTAAATACAGACATTTTAACCACAAATACTTTCTAAAGTTTTCAACAGGTTTACCCAGTTCTTTTCTCAATATCCTCTGGTGGATTGTAATTCATTATTTTCAAAGCGCCTCCAGATGCAGTTTTTATTTGTCTGATATCGTTACAACACACGATTGTACACATACATGTGGCATCTGTACTCTCGACTTTGTTCACTAGAATCTTTCCCACGGGCTCCTTGACTCAGGGTGAAAGAGGAACTAATATGTGACAAATTTGAGCAACGGAGAGGATTGACGCATGTACTGCAGTTGATGCTGTGTCGTTTAGTTTAGAGATGTAGCGTGGAAACAGGCCCACCGAGTCCGAGCTGACCAGCGATCACCCGTACACTCGTTCTATCTGAAACACAAAGGACAATTTACAATAAACCAATTACAGTAACCTACAAACCACACGTTTTTGGAATGTTTGAGGAAACCGGAGCACCTGGAAAAGTCCCACGTGGTCACAGGGTGAACGTACAAACTCCATACAGACAACACCCGTAGTCAGGATCGAACCTGGGTCTCTGGCACTGTAAGGCAGCAATTCTACTGCTGCACCACTGTGCCACCCTTAATGGTCTATCATATAGTGTTTGATAAAGTGCAACACATTAATGAAATTAAAGCCCGAGGCATTAATGGGATCATGAAACCCTGGACACAAAATTGGAAGAGAGACATTAAGCGGTATCTATAATTAAACTATTGGAATATATACTGCACCAAATCATGAATGAACAACTGGAAACATTTTTATTGTTGTTATTATTAGTTTGAACAATGAATTAAAAATGTATGGGAAAATATCGATAAAGTGCTCACTGTTACCCTGGGAGGCTTATACAATCCTTTGTTTGTATTAACACACTCTAACTTCCCCCATGAAACCACTGACCAGATGACGTCTCCAATTTATCACCAAGGTAACCATACCTTCACCCTAACATGAATATTTTATTTGTCCTACCTCACACAATGTGGGCTGAAGAGCCTGTCCCTGTGGCCTACTGTTCTATGTTCTTGTATTTTAATGTGGATAAAATTCCCTTGGAAACTTGGAACGTTTACAGTCTCCACCTGTTACTTCATGGCTTTCATTGGCATTCTGACTCCATCTTGAAGCTAGGCCTCATTTTACAACTTCATCTTTGATCGCAGCTGTCCATTTATATTTTGCTGCTTCGACTCGATGAACTTGCTGACTCGTGCCGTTACTGGCATGAGTTCACCGTCGGGTTCATGAGTTAGCTTGCTCGGATCAAAGACTTTGTTAAGTAGACCCACTGGAAGCAGTGACTCAGTGAAGGCCCCCAGCCTCTAACAGCATGCAAACAACCGACACACTATTCCCCTTGGCAGCTGAACTGGTGGCGGAGCCGGCTGAGGGAAATGGTTTGATAGCATCTGAAACTTTTCTTGTGAGTCAATGAATTAGCAAGGTAAAAAAAAAAGATGTTTCTCTCCATGTTTGCCTTGATCTTCTCACTTCAAAGTTTATCCCAATGCAGCATGAGGTTCTACACTTCACTTCTGATGTGGCAATAGTGGTAGAATTGGCTGGGTTACTAACTATTATCTTTTGTCTTTGGGTTGCTGCTTGATACGGCTATGAGGACATTGCCAGCATTTGAGGGCCTGAGTTAGTTAATTTAGTTTATTGTCATGTGTACCGAGGTATAGTGAAAAGTTTTTTTTGTAGCATGCTATCCGGTGAGTGAAAAGACTATCCATGATTACAATCGAGACATCCACGGTGTTCAGATACAGGATGAAGGGAATAACATTTAATCTATATACTTATAAAACTCTCATCTTGTCCTCTTCTGGTTTGTGTTGTTTTTAAATTTGCGCAAGAATGGTACCCGATAGCGCTATGATTTTTCGCCACCTGACTCACCATTCTCCTGTGCTGCAAGTGCATCAAGTTTTGTTCCGATCAGTGAAATATTACAAAAGTTATTGGTCTTCTCTCCTGTCATTCGCCGGGTTGGCGACGCCCCTTCTGGCACCTGCTGTCAATCAGAGTGTGGGCGGGGGCTCTTTTTGCGGGCGGGGGCTGTGTTCGCAGGCAGGGGCTGAGGATGTGTTCGCGGATGGGGGCGGGGGCTTTGTTCGCAGGCGGGGGGGGGGGCTGTGTTCGCGGGGGGGGGGGGGTTGAGGGCGAATGGAGTGAGTGTGCACTTAGGGTAGAGCAAGGGGCGGACTGGGGGGTGAGAGGAGGAGGGGGGATCAGGGACATCACAACGGGAACCCGTCAGCCGCGCCTGTGCAGTTTAGGGCTATGCTTTAGTGGTGGAATATTGTGTTGGGGAACCAGGGCTCCCGTGTGAGAATGGGACCCAACAGGTCCCATTTAGTCTACTGCAAGATAAAGCCCAAAAAACTCCGATTAAATATAGTCCAAGGGTCTCCAATGAGGTAGATGGTAGGTCAGAACCGCTCTCTCGTTGATTTGTAGGATTGCTTAGGATAGGATGACTGTGCGCTCTGGGGAGAGTTTGGGCAAGCTAGGACTTTATTCCTTGGAGTGCAGGAAGCTAAGGAGTGAACTTATAAAGGTATATAAAATCTTGAGGGGAATTGACAGGGTGAATGCGCAAAGTCTTTTATTAAGGATAGATGAATCAAAAGCCAGAGGACAGGTTTAATGTGAAAGCGGAACCTAACAGGCAACTTCTTTCATCAAAGACTGGGTTTATGGAACGTGCTGCCAGAGGTGGTTGTTGAGGCAGGTGCAATTACATTTAAAAGATGACTGTAGAAACAAGGAACTTCAGATGATACACAAAAGAACACAAAGTGTTGGAATAACTCAGCAAGTCAGGCAGCATCACTGGAGGACATGGTTAGCTGACATTTTAGGTTCAGCTTTCTTCCTCCTACCTACAATCAGAAGAAGGCCCCTGACCAAAAACATCACCTATCCACGTTCTCCAGAGATGTTGCCTGACCTGCTGATCTCTGTGTCCTTTTGAACATTTATAAAGACCCTTGGACAGGTTCATGGATTGGAAAGGTTTACGGCCAAGCGATGTGGGCCAAATGAGGGCAAATGGGACTAGCTTAGAGGGGGTATCACGGTTGCCATGGATGGGTTGGGCTGAAGGGCCTGTTTCTGAGCTGAATGACTATGATTAGCAAGAGTTCATAGTCATAGAATCGTAGAGTGATACAGTGTGGAAACAGGCCCTTTAGCCCACCTTGTCTACATTGGCCACCATGTCCCAGCTACACAAGCCTGCCTGCGCTTGGTCCATAATCCTTCCAAACCTGTCCCATCCATGTACCTGTCTAACTGTTTCTTAAACATTGGGATAGTCCCAGCCTCAACTACATCCTCTGGAAGCTTGTTCCATACACCCGCCACCCTTTGAATGAAAATGTTACCCCTCAGATTCCTATTAAATCTTTCTCCCTTCACCTTGAACCTGTGACCATGTGATCCTCGATTCCCCTACCCTGGGTAAGAGATTTGTGCATCTACCGGATCAATTCGTCACAAGAACAGTTTGGAGCCATTGATTTTATCAGAGCCCCAGTGTAACATCGGCAGCAGTCTTCCTTTGCTCATCTGCTTAATGCTTTAAAGTGCTGCTTGCAGATAAAATGCCTGCTGTCAGGAGTACAGTATTTTCAGGCATCTTAACTTGGAACAACAGCCAAACCGCAGGTTGCCAAAGGTGCAATCCCAGGTAATGATCTATGCTTTTAATTGTTGTGACCAATTACTTTCCAAGTCTAATCAATAGTCGCCAGTTCATTCAAAGTAAATTATCTGCAATGCAGTTTGATTAACACCATTTTATTTACCAATTCAACTATGGGAGCAGCACATTGGCACAGTGGTAGAGTTGCTGCCTCATGGCACCAAAGACCCAGGATCAATCCTGACTATAAGGGGTATCGTCTGGATGGAGTTTGCACTCCTGTGATCGCGTGGGTTTTCTCCGGGTGCTCCGGTTTCCCCTCGCATTCCAAAGACGTGTCGGTCTGCAGGTTAATTGGCTTCTGAAAATTGTCCCTGGTGTGTAGGATAGAACTGGTGTGCGGGTGATCACTGGTTGGAGCGGACTCAGTGGGCCGAAGGGCCTGTTTCCACGATGTATCTCTAAACTAAACTAAGCTAAACTAAGCTAAACTAAACTAAGCTAAACTAAACTAAGCTAAAACTAAACTAAACTAAGCTAAACTAATCTAAACTAAATTAAACTAAACTAAACTAAGCTAAACTAAACTAAACTAAACTAAACTAAACTAAGCTAAACTAAACTAAACTAAATAGTTTGTGTTTGTGTTGCAGATTTCACTGACTCACAGTTTTCTGACTGACGCACATTCCTTTTCTGATTTGGGATCCCAAACACCCATGAGCCGAAGAAGGAAAGGAGGCAACAGAGCATGGAATGAGCAAGAGCTATCGGAATGTGTAGAAGAGGTCACCAATGCAGGACCAAGGACTTTAATTGCTGCCGCAATGGCTTAATTTAAAATTGGCCAAAAGATTTTACCACGGACTTTGGAGTGTATTGCGCACATCACAAACACTTCCCCAGACCGAGTGAAACGCTTTGCCTGTACAGCCATGGTCAAGGCTGTTTGTACGTAGCAGGATCCCATAACAGAAAGTAAAATAAATGAAGGATTAATTTATCTTTGCCATCGATGATTGGTGACACATCACGCTGCCTCGGAAAAGCAGCCGACATAATCAAAGACATGACCCATCCCAGTCATCCCTTCTCCTCCCTTTTCCTGTCCAGCGGAAGGTACAGAAGCTTGAAAGCACGCACCATCAGACTCAGGATCAGCTTCTTCCCCTCTGTTATCATGCTTGTAAATGGCTCGAGGGTACAGTGCGATTCACCTCTACCCCATTGCGGACATTGGACTTTGTCTCTGTGCCCATGCATTACCATTGACGAGAACTATATTCTGCACTCTGTATTTTGCATTTTGCCCTACTTGTTGTACGTAAGTTAGCCTTGATTGTATTTATGTGCAGTATTTTCTGATATGATTGAAGAGCATGCAAAACCAAGCTTTTCATGCACCTCGATACACGTGACAATAATAAACCTAAACCAGAAAATGAAATAAATACAAAATTAATTTGCTTTTGCTGATGGTGATTGATATAGAATGTGCCCTGGGATTCCCCATTCTGAGCCAAGGCAGCGGTTGAAACTCTGATTTGTACTGCTAAAGATTTTTAGTGGACCAGCTATGATTAGGCACAGTGGCGCAGCAGTACGGAGTTGCTGCCTTACAGCCACAGAGACCTGGGTGCAAACCTGACTCACAATTTTCAGTCATTCACTGACTCACAATTTTCTGACTAACACACATTCCTTTTCTAAACTAAAGGCACAGTGGCCCTATGTTAATATAAGCACCGCTGGTGGTGGGGAGGTGGTGGGGGGGGGGGATATATCAGTTTATGACCATTCTTCACTTCTCCTACTTGGATTGAGTGAGAGCAAGTGTGGGGCTGAGGGCAAGTACCACTGTTCTCCAGCACCTGAGACCTCACCTATGTTAAATTGAAATGAAATACTGGAGGGCAGTCAGCCATTTCTTAGAGTTAGAGGTGCAGCGTGGAAATAGGCCCTGTGGCCCAGCGAGTCCACGATGTCCGTCGATCACCCCTACACTAGTTCTACGTTATCCCACTTTCGCATCCTACACAGTAAGGGGCAATTTACAGATGCCAATTAACCTACAAACCCACACATCTTTGGATGTGGGAGGAAACCAGAGCAGCCGGAGGAAACCTACGCAATCACAGGGAGAACGTGCAAACCAGGTCAAGATCGAACCAGGATTTCTGGCGCTGTGAGGCAGCAGCTCTACCACTGAGCCTCTGTGAAAACTCTCCGCTGCAAAGAAATAAGTGCCTTTGGGAGAGCAGGAAACCGAAGGACTTCAAAAACAAATAAAAACGTCTTTCAACTGAAGAACCTCTTTGTATGGAAAAAAATGTACAATAATAGCAAATCTTAATTTGATCAGCACTGGTAAGTTGCCAATGATAAACTGTCTAGTCCTTACACATCAGCGGCACAAAGTCATAATGCACAATTCTCTCCAGTGTGTTTCAGGCCTCCTTGGGACGTGTTTATGTCATTCCAGTGAATCTTACTGCACCTCACTGTCTTTCCACCCACACAAGAAACTAATGTTAACAGGTGGTAAGGCAGCTCGGCTGAACATGTCTGGCACCAGTGGTTATGCCTGTGGCCTATTGACTCATGGCTTAATTATGAGCCCGACACAATGGTTTCAAAGTTAGTCTGTAAACTTAGAAGCTTGCTAAAAAAAAATAATTAAACGGGGAAAGAAGGCAAGCCCCAGGTCCGGGAGTTGGATATCAGTCTGAGAAAGAGAAAGATATTTTAAAAAACCTTCATAAAAAATGTTCACTCAGCACTCTCTTTTACTTATCAACATCTGATGAAAGAACAGTCAGAGGAAAGAATGACTGAAACACATCACTCCCTATCAAACATACGAGTAATGGTTTAGTTTATTTTAGTATCGTTTAGAGATACAGCGTGGAAACGGGTCCTTTGGCCCACCGAGTCCGCGCCGACCAGCGATCCCCTCACATCAATACTGCAATTTGCAATTTTTACCAAGCCAATTAACCTACAAATCTGTACGTCTTTGAAGTGTGGGAGGTGACCCAGAGTTACCGGAGGAACCCCACGCAGGTCACGAGGAGAATGTACAAACTCCATATAAACAGCGCCCGCAGTCAGGATCAAACCTGGGTCCCTGGCACTGCTACCGCTGCACCACCATGCCACCCATATAAGAGAAAAGGTGATAAGAGAAAAGATGAGAAATAAAAAATACTTTAGTGGTGTCCTTCTTTTCACTTTCTTGATCGTGTTGAAAGAAAGCACAATCCAGCAAAACTAGACATGATGAGAGGTGGCTGGAGTTTGATCATTTGTTCCCGTTTTGATGCAAGTTCTACAGTCCAACATTTACACCCATCTTTATCTCTGTTCTTCTGTTTATAGTCGAGATTGGCGCAGCTTTCTTTTTTTTTCTTTTGAAGGTGATCCCTCCGAATGGATGATCTGGGAATGAAAAAGCAAGATCAGGGAACAGGTGACAGAACAGGAGGCGCTAAAGTCTTCAGCAAAACTCAAAGTGCCGGGGGAACTCAGCGGGTCGGGCAGCATCTGTGGAAAGAAATGGACAGGCGACGTTTCGGGTCTGGACCCTTCTTCAGACGAATGGAGTAGGGGTTAGAAAGCTGGAAGAGAGAGTGGTGGAGATGGGGCAAATCCTGGTAAGTTACTGGTGGATACAGGTGAGGAGGGGGTGGGGTGATAGGCCGATGAGTGGAGGAAGTCCAGAGGTGAAAAGGAGACAAAAGGGTGTCAGGTAATTAAAGGAGAGGATGAGTGGAGTGTGAAGCTTAGATAAGTGGATGTGGAGAGGATGTTTCCACTAATGGGAGAGTCTAGGATTAGACATTATAGCCTCCGAATTAAAAGATGTTCCTTTAGGGAGGAGATGAGGAATTTCTTCTGTAAGAGGGTGGTGAATGTATAGAATTCTTTGCCACAGAAGGCTGTAGAGGCTGTCAATTGATATTTTTAAGGCAGAAATAGATAGATTATTGATTAGTACGGGTTATGGGGAGAAGGCAGAATGGTGTTAGGACAGAGATAGATTAGCCATGATTGAATGGTGGAGTAGATTTGATGGGCCGAATGGCCAAATTCTGCTCCTACACTTATGACCTGATGACCTTACATGAACCCAGAGGGAGGGATAGGGGTGGAAGAGGTCAAGGGGGAGAGGAACGAGGGGGAAGGGAGATAGAAGAGAGAAATGGGAGGTGAGCATACGGAAGAGGGAAAAGGAGCAGAGTGATTGAGGTGCTGGGAAAAAAGCAACATTAGTGAAGAAAAACCAAGCCCATGGCATGCGATGCTTCACTTGGTAAAAGATACCAAATCAAGATGTTTGGGTGAAGATTTCTTTCTAATCCCACTTGGAGTTTCAGTTTCATCTCAGCCTTCATTTGCCATTTGTTAAAAATTCTTCCCATTTCATTGAGATGTTTTGTTCTCATCGCAACCCATGTACAACCTCATCATGTTGCTTTCCACTCAGGTTTGTCTTCTTGAGAGTAAATGGGAAACTTCGGCTACCCTTTCCACATACCAGTAACCCCATTCAACATTGCCAAGAAAGCTTTGTACTGGAAGAAGTGTGAAACTAAAGCCAAATTTGTTCTCCCAAGTGGGTGCAAAAGACCCCACGGCTAGTTCATTTGCTTAGAACTTGGTTCACAGCTGGTGAAAGAATGTTTGGTTTGTGGCCCTTTTTTGATTGAAACCGAGGCACTAAGTACATTTAATTTCTGAACCAATCTCCAACGTTGAAAGTCCACTGCCGAATCTACAAAATCAGGTGAGTCGGGGACTGGAGCTGGACTGGAGGATGAACTCAAAGAGAAGAACTCAAAGGCCTCAACCACGGGTGAACAAACATAGAAACATAGAACATAGAAAATAGGTGCAGGAGTAGGCCATTCGGCCCTTCGAGCCTGCACCGCCATTCAATATGATCATGGCTGATCATCCAACTCAGTATCCTGTACCTGCCTTCTCTCCATACCCCCTGATCCCTTTAGCCACATTGGCCACATCTAACTCCCCCTTAAATATAGCCAATGAACTGGCCTCAACTACCTTCCGTGGCAGAGAATTCCAGAGATTCACCACTCTCTGTGTAAAAAATGTTTTCCTCATCTCGGTCCTAAAAAATTTCCCCCTTATCCTTAAACTGTGACCCCTTGTTCTGGACTTCCCCAACATCGGGAACAATCTTCCTGCATCTAGTCTGTCCAACCCCTTAAGAATTTTGAAAGTTTCTATAAGATCCGCCCTCAATCTTCTAAATTCTAACAAAGATGACTGAACTTTATTGCCTTCCCTCATAGTGGGAACGTTGATTCCGCTGTGTGGGGATGTTGTGTTAAATTCTGTCGTGTATTGTGTTCTTTTTATTTGTATGGCAACTCAAATCTCACTGTACCAATTGATGCATGTGACAATAAATGTAACTTGAACTTGAACTTTTTAATGAGGTGGAAGGGGTGGAGGAGGTTGAGGCAGACGCCATGTATCTGAAGGGCCTTTGCAACCGATGGTGGCATGGAATGGTGGTTAGTTCCAGGATCATTGAGGGATGGGACCGCTTACCAAGAATATAAAGTTAGTAGTCAATGGGCAGCAGTTGATAATAAGGACAATGGAAGTTGGTGGTCAACAGAGTAATTTTAATAGTCCTAGAGTAAGTTTGTTGGTGAAGAAGCAGTCAGGAGTCAGGTTCATGATCAGTGGGGTGCAGTTGATAAAATGGATGGAAAGGCTGGTAATCAATGGGGTGTTTTAGTTTAGTTTATTATAGTCACATGTATTGAGGTACAGTGAAAAGCTTTTTGGTGTGTGCTATCCAGTCAGTGAAAAGAATATACATGATTACCCTTAAGCTGTCTACATTGTACAGACACAGGGTAAAGGGTGTAATGTTTAGTGCAAAATAAAGTCAGATTAAAGATAGTTTGAAAGTTATCAATGGGCTAGATGGGAGGTCGGGACTGCTCTTTAGCTGGCGAGGGAACAGTTCAGTTACCTGATAACAGCCGAGAAGAAACTATCCCTGAATCTGGAGGTATGTGTTTTCAAACTTCTGCACCTCTTGCCTGATGAGAGAGGGGGGAAGAGGGCGTGACCCGGGGCTTTGATTGCAATCCGTGATTGGGCTGCAATTGATGATTAAAGTAGTAAGGGCCTGTCCCACGAGCATGCGACTCCATGCGGCAAGCGCGACCTAAATGGCCTGTCCCACGAGCATGCGACTCCATGCGGCAAGTGCAACCTAACGTGGTCGCTTGAGCCGTACAGGCCTCACAGGGCCGGTCTCACTTCGATCGCCGGAGCCGTATGGAGCTGGTCCCGACATCGCGCGGGGCTCCAAAAAACTGACCTTGTTCAAAAATTCTGCGTGGCAACGGTCTGCCGGCCCGCAACCACCACGACGCCGTTAAAAAATTCTGCCTCAACGCCGTACGTCTTTTTATCATTTCATAAGTTCAAAAGTGGTAGGAGCAGAATTAGGCCACTTGGCCCATCAAGTCTACTCTGCCATTCAATCATGGCCGATCTATCTTTCCCTCTCAATTCAATTCTCCTGCCTTCCCCAAATAACCCTTGAAACTCTTATTAATCAAGAACCTATCAATTTCCAACTTAAAAATATCCATTGGCCTCCACAGCCTTCTGTGGTAATGCATTCCACAGATTCACCACCCTCTGACTAAAGAAATTCCTCCTCATCTCCTTTCTAAAGGTACATCCATTTATTCTGAGGCTATGGCCTTTGGTCTGAGACACTCCCATCAGTGGAATCATCCTTTCCACATCCACTCTATCCAGGCCTTTCACTATTCGGCAACTCTCTATTTTTACCCTGAGTTTTGTAAACGGATGACCACTAAACCTCTAGCATGAGGTCTCCACCGCTGGCAATGTCTGCATCAGCCCTTACAGGAGGACCACCACACTAATGTGGAAATTTCATCACGGTTATCCAATAAATTGTGGGGAAATCCCCTCATCTCTGTGAGCTGAGGCAGGTACAATAAAAACAACATTTCAAAGACATTAGGTTTGGAGGGATCTGGGCCAAACATGGGCAAATGGGGCATCTCGGTCAGCATGGACGAGTTGGGCTGAAGGGCTTGTATCCCCGTTGTATGACTCTGTGACTATCTCACACTGGCAGTGGTGGCAGACAGGGAGTAAAAGGCAGTCTTACACTCTGAGGGAAATTACCCGTTCCCCATCTCACAAAGTGCACAAAGCACATCGTAAAACGTACAATATGTACTGGGTGGTCTGAGGATGGGTCCAGACACAAAACTTCACCTATCCATTTTCACCCAGAGATGCTGTCTGACCCGCTGAGTTACTCCTGCATTTTGTGTCTATCTCTAGTATAGGGTGGCTGCAGTCTCCAGATGTATGTGCCATGTGACAACGCACCAACTACTTGCTGTCTCCAGCCACTTACAAAACCACCTTTATAAAATCTACTCAGCCTTCAGATGCAGCGTAGTTCATCCAAACAAGAAAGACACAAAGTGCTGGAGTAACTCAGTGGGCCCCGGCCCGAAAGTCGTCTATCCTTGTTCTCCAGAGATGCTGCCTGTTGATGAAGAAGGGTTTCGACCCAAAACGTTGCCTATTTCCTTCGCACCATAGATGCTGCCTCACCCGCTGAGTTTCTCCATCATTTTTGTCTACCTGTTGCCTGCTCTGTTGAGTTACTCCAGCACTCTATGTATTTTTTTTGTGTAAACCAGCATCTGCGGCTCCTTGTATCTCATGTTTATAATTCCTCCAGACCTGCCTTTTATTTGTATAAACCAGCATCTGCAGTTCCTGTATCTCCTTTTTAAAGTTACTCCAGCACTCTGTCTTATTTGTATAAACCAGCATCTGCAGTTGCTTGCATCTCATTTTAAACCTACTCCAGCACTCTGTGACTATTTTTGTGTGTAAAGCAGCATCTACAGATGCTCCTCCTCCTCCCTTTTTCCTTCCTTCTCCCCCCCCCCCCCCCCCCCCCCCCCCCCCCATCAGTCTGAAGAAGGGTTTCGGCCCGAAACGTCGCCTATTTCCTTCGCTCCATAGATGCTGCTGCACCCGCTGAGTTTCTCCAGCATTGTTGTGTACCTCCGATCTTCCAGCATCTGCAGTTCCTTCTTGAACACATCTACAGATCTTGTATCTCCCATTTACAGTTACTCCGGCATTGTGTCTTTTTTTTGGTATAAACCAGCATCTGCAGTTCCTTGTGTCTTATTTTTACAGTTCACCAGAGTTGGCAGAGGAGGGAGTGTACAGAGTGAGATGAGAATGTCCCGCGGGGGGGTTATCCCGGGCATGGGATGAGATCGGGACCATGTGCTGAAATCACATTGACTGTCCCTCAGTGACCTCGCCCGTCGCTGAGAACAGGAACAGCGAGACGCCCTACGCTCATGTACCCAGCCTAGATACCCTCAGCCCACAACAACATTCAATCTAAGCGGTGCCCCGCAGCGAGTAGTCTTTGCTTCCCCCCAAGTTCGCCACGATCTGAAATATCAAGAATTAACGCTGAAATGACATTCCTTTTCAATCCAGGCACACATGGACACCACATTCAAGCGGGTCTCTTGGAAATGTATTCTGTTTTGTTCCATTAATGTTGAAATAAAACCGAATCAAGCACAACAGGCCAATTTTAGCTCCAGACATTAAAGCAGCATTTAGCATTTGAAGATGTTTCACGGACATTTAAGTTTTCTCCAAGCCCCGTTTGGTTTGCTGGACCTGAACCCGCCGCTTGGGTTCAATCGTGTGAGGGTTCAACTTGTGCCACTCCGCAGATATTATCCTTAACGGCAGGACCTTGTCTGCGTCTTGCCGCAGAAAAACTCCTTGATCCGCCGGCAGCTCTTGCTCCGTGGATAGACACAAAACGCTGGAGGAACTCAATGGGGAGAAGGAACGGGTCTCGACCCGAAACGTCGCCCGATCCTTCTCACCAGTGATGCCGCCTGTCCCGCTGAGTTACCCCAGCATTTTGTGTCTATCTTCGGTGTAAACCAGCATCTGCAGTTTCTTCCTATACGCGTCTTGCTCCGTGGTGAATCTGCCTCGTCAGTAACCTTTTCAGATTTTTTAAAAATTGCAATCATGTCCTATTTCACGATGCAATTAAAAGTTCCGCGGCGTCCAGTTTAGCTATAGGGGCAAAAGTGTTTTACTGTCATATATCCCAGATAGGGCAATGATATCCTTACTTGCAAATTCAAGGCAATTGAACACTTGGTGACTATTCATGAAATCCAGGTACGCCTGTTTAGTACAAGAATCAAGAGTGTTTGATTCTCAAATGTCCAGTCAATGGAATAAGGTAAATGGAATAAATGTCTGCTTGTGTCGCTCACAAACCCAATGGTGTGAACACTGAATTGTCCAAATTTAGGTATGTAACCAACAAACACCCACCCCCTATCCCCCCCTCTCTTCACTGTCTCTTGCCCAGAGTAGGGAAATCAAAATCCAGATGACATAGGTTTAAGGTGAGGGGGAAAGATTTAATAGGTACCTGAGGGGTAACATTTTTACACAAAGGGTGGTGAGGATATGGAATGAGCTGTTGGAGGAGGTAGTTCAGTGGTGGTGGTGAATCTCTGGAACTCTCTGCCACAGAGGGTAGTCGAGGCCAGTTCATTGGCTATATTTAAGAGGGAGTTAGATGTGGCCCTTGTGGTTAAGGGGATCAGAGGGTATGGAGAGAAGGCAGGTACGGGATACTGAGTTGGATGATCAGCCATGATCATATTGAATGGCGGTGCAGGGTTGAAGGGCCGAATGGCCTACTCCTGCACCTAATTTCTATGTTTCTATGTAGTTTCTATTTAGTTGAGGCAGGTACTATCGCAATGTTGAAGAAGGGTCTTGACCCGAAATGTCACCCATTGCTTCTCTCCAGAGATGCTGCCTGTCCCGCTGAGTTACTCCAGCACTTTGCGTCTTTCTTTGTAAACCAGTATCTGCAGTCCCCTGTGTGCTTACAATGAAATTCTTACTTACTGCGGCTTTACAGGCTATCTATATTAGCCTCACTGTAGGCTGCCTGGACAAAGCTTGATCCTCCCTGTTGACACCAGCACCAGCACAAGGTTAATCATTGTCTTCTTTGTCTTCATGGCATCTTTGGCCCTTCCTTCAGGCACAATTGATTCCATTTTTAACCTGTGTGTGTGGAGATGGGAGATGATGGTAAATCTGACCGCGATTCACCAATGAACTATTTTAACTGGTGAAGGGTAATTGATCTGAAGTGTAAATTCAATGCATTCTGAACTGCTGAATATTTCCAGCATAACTCTGTTTTTATTTCAGGCATCCAGCATCTGCAGCTTTTTGCTCTCCGGGCTGTAGGTAACCTCTAAAAACCTTGCCTCCCCCTCCCCTTTCTCTCCCACATCCCCTCTTTCCCCCCCCCCCCCCCCCCCCCCACTCCCCCCCCCCTCCCCCCTGTACCCCTCCTGGATTTACATCTATTTCTCTCCTCCCCCTGTAACCCCATGAGTGCCCCGGTTTCCTCCCACATTTTAAAGACATGTAGGTTTTAATTGGCTTCTTTAAATTGGCCCTCGAGTGTAGGATTGAACTACTGTACAGGTGATCATTGGTTGACGCGGACTTGACGGGTCGAAGGGCCTGTCTCAACACTGTGTCACTAAATTAAACTAAACTAAACTAAACTAAACTAAACAAACTAAACTAAACTAAACAAAACAAAACAATTACAATGCCAAGATTTACTGCTTTAAAAAAAACTTTTCACTGCACCTTGGTACGTGTGACCGTAAACCAAACTGAACTAAAATGAACTGAACTGAATGTTCACTCAGTCAGTTAGCATTTTATGGACACTACACAGAGAACAATGACCACCACCGTTTCAACTTCACTATCCCAACTTCAAGACAAATAACCCTCAACTCAAGAAGTTTGTCTGCTGTGACATATCAGACGGTGTGGGTGCCAGAAGCCAAGTCAGTTCGATCATTGCTCTTGAGTGACTAAACTGTAACAAATCCAATAATCGGTGCAGTTAAATAGACAGAAAGCTGAATTCTCTTCTAGTTTCATCCATCCGCAGGAAACGAGAATCTTAATTCTTTATTTCAGATTATACGTTTACAATCTTAAAATACTGACTATGGAGTCACCTTACAGATACACTCTACGACTGCTAGTTTCCACAGCAAACTAAAATGCTACATACGAACATTTTAAAAAAGCTGTCCACTTCAGTTATTATTAATTAGATATTACAAAGCATTAGTCAAAGTTCCTATTAATTGAATTCACATGATAGTAGAAATATGTTAGGTTTAGAGATACAGCGTTGAAATACACACCTCGAACACACCAAGTGCACGCCAACCCTTTCCTAGTAATTCTATGTTATCCCACTTTCTCATCTTCTCCCTACACAATAGGGGCAAATTACAGATGTCGATTTTACCTATAAGCCCACGGATATTTGGAATGTGGGAAGAAACCGGAGCACCCAGAGGATTCCCATACAGTCACAGGGAGAACATGCAAACTCCACACGGACAGCACCTGAGATACGGATCAAACCTGGGTCTGTGGCATTATGAGCCAGCAATACCAGCTGTGCCACTGTGCCACCCTTGGGGTTAACCAGTGGCTCGTTCATGCAACATTAATGGGCTAATTCTTCAAAATTAACTGACTCAATTTTGAATGGTATTCTTCCTTCATATTGATGCATATTCTTGATTTGTTTCATTGCACAGACAATCACATCCAATAATGCAAATCATTTTACACCCTCAAGGTGCAATTCAAAGCAGTATGCAGCCAATGAAGGAACTGTTGGTATTGCCATCATTACAACACAACAAACCAGATGATCAACTTGTGCATTTAAGTGCATGATCATAGAATCTGGTTAGAGTCATAGGGTCATACAGCATGGAAGCTGGTCCTTTGGCCCGACTTGCCCACATCGACCAACATGTAATCCCATCTGCCTGCATTTGGCCCATAGTTCTGTAAACCTGTCCCATCCATGTACCTGTCTAAATGCTTTTTAAACATTGCGATAGTACCTGCTGTCAATTTATGCTGAACTATTTTAAATTTGGTAGAGGGAAGCATATTGGTTGGAATACCAGAGAAAGTCCCCTTCTCTTCATCAAGTAGTACCATCAGCATTATTATCCCAACCCGCTAGGCAGATGGTTTGTCATTTTAAATCTCATTTAATCAGCACCACCTTTAACAGTGGGGGGGGGGGGGGGGGGGGGGGGGGGGGGGGGTCACTGCCGCCGTTGGGTTGAAGCAAAGTAACTGCAGAGCCAGAAAGTGCCAGTGTTATCGTTCATGTGGCTTCAGAATATTCCATCCTATATGCTCCTTCCATGTTTGTGAGTGAACATTGGTGACTAGGATGGATAGTGAGCATAAGCCACTCTTCCTCTCATTGGAACCCATCTAGTTACAGGCCCTCTCAGCAGCAATGCCCAATATCAAACTGATTCCCCCATCCTCAGATAGACACAAAATGCTGGAGTAACTCAGCGGGACAGGCAGCATCTCTGGAGAGATGAATGGATGACATTTTGTGTCGAGACTCGGGTCACCCGTTCCTTTCCTCCAGAGATGCTGCCTGGCCCGCTAAGTTACTCCAGCATTCTGTGTCTATCTTCGATGCAAACCTGCATCTGCAGTTCCTTCCTACACATGATTTCCCCCTTCCTGTATTTAGGAGAACAGAGATCAGAAAAATGTCATGTACGATTTACTTTCATATGTCCCATTTAAGGATGGGGGTCTTCCTTTTCTTTGTAGAATATTTTGAAAAAGCACTGTAGGGTGAAAGGACCCAGGACTGAAGTAAGGGGAATTGTTCCATTAAAAAATTGATTGTCGTTGACTGAGATTTAAACTCCCAGAAGCCTGCTGCTTCTTTCTGGCTTCTCTGCAAAGCTTCCACATGGATTTTTAACATCCTCTCTCATCCATTGATGTCGAGGAGCTAACAGACCTCCGATGAAGCATCCTCTCATGGAATGGAGCCATGTGGTAGGCTGGGATCAATTAACTGCAATATTCTTTGGGGATGAGGGGGGGGTGGGGGGGGGGGGGTGGATTCTTATTCTTTGACTGCCTCAGCCTTGCCAATGGCTATGTCGCAACATGACTCAAGAAGAAAGGAGAGACAAGCGTCCTTTTTACTTTCCGCCCCCTTTGCTTTCATTTCTTCTAATGCAACATCAAATGAATCCAAATTCTGTGGCACCAAATGCATGGAAATGAGCAGCAGGCTTTGCAGTGTATAATAGGCTGGGAGTACAAGGACGAATTCATGGAGGACATCTCTCAGACATGCTGATCTTATTTATGGACATGCACCCAAGCCATCACACTAACGGTCTACAAGCGCTTTGTTGAAAGATGCAGCCGGTTACAGATTTAAGCGATTCCTCTTTTATTTTTGGGGAGATTACATGTTTGCGTAGGAACAAAAAGAAAAGTTTGCAGCAGATGGATGGGTTAAATAGTGATGTGGTTAACTGCGAAGGAAATTCAAAACTTTGTTCACAGGATACTTGCAGGGAGCCAGCTGTTCTACAACCAGTCCTACTCCAACCTAACAATTAGGAGTCCCAAACATTTGCATTGTCCGATTGAAAAAAAAGGCGGCGTAAGTTCGTAATAAGAATAATGTGCCTTTTACCAACACAGAATATTGGCTTGCCTTTCAAATCCGTGGACTGCAATTAGAATATAAAAGCACAAAATACATTTATTTTTTATAAATAACTGCTTGGATTAGGACTCTGTGAAAAAGTGCTGCAACAGTAACTGCTGGTACTCTAACCCAAGGTGAGTCTGTGAGCTCTCGTTACCTTTCTAAATCCCTTAATTTAACTTAAGTCTTTTTATTTACATCTATTCTTAAATCACTTACGGATTAATTAATACATCAATTAATCATGATACGCATAGACTCTCGGTTAAAGGTTTTGAAGTTTTTGTTTCCCGGGTTCGCTAACTCCATTAGTGTCAATACATTTCTGCTAAGTTGCCAATTCTTCGTGGGGGTTAAGTAGTGGGCTGATGGTTCAACTGCGGAGAGGCAATGCTAATGATCACGGTTGTCCCCATGTAATGGTCACTCTTCAAGTAAGAGTCGGGCAGAATCTGGATGTCATCTATGACCTACACTTCACATTTATTAGGTCTTAATTTAAAGAGAATCTGAAAATGGACAGGCATCTGTTTCAATAATTAGAATCAATTATATCTGACCTTACTTCATAATTGAGTGTCTAAAACGTAATGCATCCAATAACTGGTGCAGTTAAATAGATATGATAAATATGATTGAGGGATAAAAGAATTGTGTACTAAAATTTCTTAACTGGAAAGTGTGCAATTTATCCTCAGTGGGACTGGGGGAAAAAAAGTTATACTATATATTTCATGCTGCGTGAAGAAATATCTTTCCCATATTTATGGCAGGAAAATAAAATGGAATCTCAATATTTCAGCTATCTGTTTACCTTTCAGTGGGTGCATGAGGAAAATGAAAGTTTCAGGGAAATTTCGATGACAGATTAAAACAGCGCCTTTGCTCTTAAAGTAACACAGGCTCTGTTGTACAAAATCATAACACTCTATTTGCATAATAAGCAAAAAAGAGGCTATGAGTCAGTTTCAGCAAACTCCAGCCTCTGCTATTTCCTGATTAAGTTAGGGGGAGGGCAGGTGGGAAGGGAAGGGCCTTGTACAATAAGAACAGAAGGCAACATCACACGAGACACATGATCAGGGACCAACCAATTAGGTTGAATAATCAAAGGGGAACAGTTAAATTTGTAATTTAGGTCGTGTGAAACTCTTTGGGCCTCATAAACAACCACAGAACCACAAGTTGGGTGCAGACCAGTCACACAACAGTGGGTCCGGGACGTTGGTCAGTACACAGCGACGCATTCTGATTTAAACCACAGAGTACCAAGCATTTCATACAGTGGTAAGCATCATCTAACCACAACCAATCCACTATTTTTACATTTCAGACCTCAAAAAGTACCTTATCGTGCTGTTTGCAGCGCTGCAGAAGTGTTGTGTGATAAGGTAAAAGGAAATTGCCAGAGATGAACGGTAGAGTGGAGAGCGCGACGCTTAAAACTTTTTTGGTTTTGCTTTGAAAAGGTGGGAGATCTGCGCTACCCGTTGGGACAGCTTCGATGGCTTCGAACAGCATATTTGAGTCATTTCCTTCATATCAACAGTGCTTCATGAGAGGTAAGCCACCCTTGCTTAAAAATGATTCCGTTCGCAGTGAGCGTTGAGAAAGTCCTCCAGAAACATAATGCAAGAAAGATGCTGTTATTTTGTGGCTGCATGATGACAAGTTACATAGCTGATGCTTGCAATTTTTTTAAATAATAAGTACTGATTCGTGGGTCCCAATTTTCTCCAGTTTATAAATGTATTGCTGAAGTAATAAAATTGTCTGCCTTGAGCAACGTTTTGCACAACATGATGTGAAGGCTTGTCGAATGGTTTGTGTGAGGCGAATGTGCACTCTTTAAGGCTGACTAAAGAGAGACTAGTCTTTGGTTAAGTAGTTTTGAAAACAACTGAATTAGTCACTTGTGTCGGTACGGAAACAGAAGGACAAGATATACGTTTAGAAGCTTATGTCACTTTGAGTCATGAACATGAGCAGTTGGCTGTTTTTATTCACCCAAAAAAAATTATTATTTAGCAGCGCAGAGTGAATGATGCATGAACTATCCCCTGAAGTGAGTACACATGCTTCTCTTTCTAAACTGTTACTAAAGCCTTTTTAACTTCTCGCTGCTTTCAGTAGAGTTTGTATGGAAAGGGAGAAATTTTGTATCATCGAGTCATGCTGGTGTGATGATTTATGCATTCCTGCAGCATCATTCAGCTCAGTCGAATGGCCACAGTCCCTGTTCAAACTTACTAGAAACTCGTTGGGTTCCCTGAACAACTGCTTCCTCAGTGCTGTTAACAGCCAGAGGAAACAATATTCTTCAAATAACGAGAGGGACCTTCCTGGATTCAGGTTGACATTTTTATTCTTGTTTTGTTTCCGACTCTATCGACAGGAAAAGTTATAGAGGAAATTTTTGTAAGTTTGATAAGGTAATAAAGACCTTTGCATAAATAATGCTGCTTTGCCCCAGCAGAATGCAGGCAGCTGAGGCACGGTTTGCTCAAATGCTCGGAAGTTAGGGGCATTAGTTACAGTAAGGCGCCATTTTTAACCCAGCAAACTGGGGTTAAGCAAAAACAAAAGCAAAAGGGAAAAATGTGAAGTGGGCTAGTTTAGCATTGATTGGCCTTCTAAATCAATGGACAAATCAAGAAAAAATAATAATTACCGTAAACAAGTTGCGTTGGCATTCAGAGATGGTCATTTTGTGAACGCGTTTAGCGTGGAGAAGGAAACTAGCATATTTAATCCACTGGTATTTGTGATAATCGTGTCTTTTTGGTTTAGCTTCCCCATTTCCCTCGCACGAGCACAAGGCTCTGGTTAGCTTCGAGATACGAGGCAGAAAAAGAAAAAAGAAAACTTACAGACTCATGCTAGTTAGATAAATAATCCCGTCAGTGGGCAGTTTGTTTCTGTTGCAGTTTCCACCCGGTTCTATGCTCGGACCCGCCGTTGGCAACACCTCGGGTGCCTCTCTCATCCCTTTCTATTTTTCTTTTGTTGCAAAAACACTGCTGAAATTTATTGCCCCGAGTTGTCGGCGGTGGGGGAAATAACAAGTCCTTCTCGTCCCGTATATTTCACTTTATCAGGCTGCGCAGAAGGAAATCCATAATTCTTGCAGCGCGATACGGTGTTAGAAATGAGAAAGGAGAGCAAAAAAAAAGGCAATTGTTCTATTCTGAGAAAACACTGGAAGAAAGCTGACGCATGTATTGAGTGTGGTACACCACAAAAGATATGGGACTTTTCTATCATGCCGCACCAGGCTACCACTTATGCTCTCTGACAAGGAAACTGCTGAAGTCACACCTTCCGATGTAACATTGCGCCCCATGAGGGTGGATGTTTCAATTTACAGCGGGTTTAAACACTAATCCTCTTCAGTAAATACCTAATTGTTCAGGTAATATTTCACTCAATGCTGCACCATGTTCCAGCAAAACATTCTCAATGCCCAGTAAACTTTTTATTTTCTGAACTTCCAGCTTCCCAATAAATGTTTGAATTTCTAGTGTTTCTTTCAGAACTTCAGGAGCTCTTTCTAGCCAGTGAAGTTTTTCGAAAGGGCTTCAAATGTCGTGTAATACAGGAGCCAATTTGTAATCAATGAGGTGGGACGACAGTAAACCAAATAGGTCAGAGGATCGGTTTTATTAACTTTGAGGTGAGAATAAATATTGAGCAGGACTGCAAAACGGAAGCCCTATCTTTCTTTGAATATCACGAGAGGAATAGATAGGGTAAATGCACAGAGTCTTATACCCAGAGTAGGGGAATCAAGAACTGGATAACATAGGTCTAAAGGGAGACTGGCAAGATTTAGTAGGAACTTGAGGGGCAACATTTTCACTGAGAGGGCAGTGGATATACTGAACAAGCTGCCAGACGAGGTAGTTGAGGTAGATATGATAACAGCATTTTAACAGACACTTGGACAGGTACACGGATAGGAAAGATATTGGCCAAATGGGCCAAATTGGGCAAATGGGCTTGATTGGCATAGACGAGTTGGGCTGAAGAGCCTTTCTCCATCCTCTGACTATATAAAAAAAAGGCCAATAAAATTATCTGAGAAGGAAGAAGAGGCCTGGATACAACGTTTTGTCCAGAGGCTGATACATACCTGGATCAAAGGCTTCGATTATCTTAAACCTTCTTTAATACTTCACCATCGATTATAAAAGAGCATAAATTAAATCAACTGAGATCATCCTTTTGAGAGGTTTTCTTGTCAGCCATGACTTACACCCTGGGTGTTAATAGATGCCTCAGTCTTGCATCCATCCCGTTTCACGATACGACCAAATAAATGTCCAAGCACTTTTGTGGGGGATCTGTGCAGAAACCTCTGCTAACAGTGAGATTTTCATAATGTGAATCACTTCAGTCTGTGGTGTGAGCAGATGCGGGGGAGATTTAGGCTGAAGGAGGTGTTGGTTTAAAGTCGTACATACTTGTAGTCGTACATACGGGGGTGTGCAATTCAACGGCACCAAAAAACGATCGAAATTAGTAAAAGCTGCTGCCTTCTCTTTTAGTGAATTAATGTATTTGTCTAAAGATTGGCATCAGAAAAATGTCGAAATAGCAAACCACCCATGCACAGGAAATTGGAAAGGGGAATATAGGATTAAATTAATTCTTCTCAAAACTGCTATCTCTGCAATATTTACTCAAGAAACATTAAATACATTGGTATAATAAACAGTTACCCTCCAGGAAATATGTTTACACACACACACACACACACACACGTCAGGCCAACTGTGATATAAAGAACTCTTATGTTCACAGAATGTTCACCAGAAATTCTGTAATGACAGGAAAAATGTGCATCCATAGAGAGCCGTTCACCAGCTCAGGAAATCCTAAAGCAGTTTGTAACCAAAGAATAACCATTTAAAATCTACCCCACAAGCAAAAACACTGCGGTCAACTTTGGTGCACAGCATGATCCCGCATGTGGATCTCCATTAAATTTGACTCTAGGCTGGCCTGTAGGACAAATGCAGGACAACACTTGACCATAAACAATGGCCCAAGAACCTGCGTTGCATAACAAATCCGTGCCAAGTGTAAACTCTGTTTATCAGCTGCATTGTTTATATTCAAATTATTTAATTGAGAAAGATTATACCGCAATAATAACATGTTGAGTTTCCACTGTAATTAGGAGCTGGATGTTGGTAATCAATTGCCTAAGCCCATTTTGATGCTTAATTGAATGAATGTGCTCATTTAGTTGCATTTTATCCTCTCAGCTGTTGTGGCAACTGTTCTGTATAGCTTAGTTTATTGTCAGGTGTAGCGAGGTACAGAGAAAAGCTTTTTGTTGCGTGCTATCCAGTCAGCGGAAATACTTTACATGATTACAATCGAGCCGTCCACAGGGTAAAGGGTATGGTGTTTAGTGCAAGAGCAAACAAGTTGGCTGGCCATATACCCCATGTACAATGGGGAAAGGTGACAGCTTTGTGCGGACTGCGGACTGTTCACAAGTTATAGGAGTAGAATTAGGCCATTCGGCCCATCGAGTCTACTCCGCCATTCAATCATGGCTGATCTCTGCCTCCTCATCCCATTTTTCTGCCTTCTCCCCATAACCCTAGATACCCGTTCTAATCAAGGATGAGTCTATCTCTGCCTTAAAAATATCCGCCGACTTGGCCTCCTCTGTGGCAATGAGTACCACAAATTAACTACCCTCTGACTTAAGAAGTTCCTCCTCATCTCCATTCTAAATGAGCGCACTTTAATTCTGAGGCTATGATCTCTAGTGCTAGACTCTCCCACCAGTGGAAACATCCTTTCCACATCCACTCGACCTATGCCTTTCATTATTCTGTAAGTTTCATGAGGTACTCCTCAACCTTCTAAATTCCAATGAGTGCAGGCCCAGTGCTGTAAAACTCCCAAGTGGTGCAGGCTTTATGACTGCACACAGTATGAGGGACCAAACCCATCGTCAACGTGCGCTCAGTGCTGTAGAAATGGGGGTCTCATCAAGGCGTGTAATCTTAGAGCGTGATGGACCGGTACATTTGGGTTGCTCACTGAAGGAGCACTTCACATTATTTCATTGTGAAACTGCATCAGACAGAGCATCACACGGTGCTGTGGCAGTCAGCGCTGGCTGTTAAGCTGCTCCTTACCCCATCGGATAGAGACCAGCCAACTTGTTTCCTCGTGCACTAAACATTATTCCCTTTGTCCAGTATCTGTACACTGTGGACAGCTCGATTGCAATCACGCATTGTCTTTCCGCTGACTGGGCAGCATGCAACAATAAACTCAACTAAGCATCAAAACTAATCTCGGTATACCTTTTTTTTACAAAATTGTGCATGTGAATTAACTCGTTTTAAGATAAAAACTCTATGCTTTAAAAGGTTTTCTAAAGACATTGAAAAGGTGGTTTAGAAAGAGAAATAATTTACAGATGCACAGAACAGTTGCCACAATACTCCTGACAGATGAGGGAATCAAATCTAACTCATTTTGCTGTGCTTTTGAGTGGATTAATTGTAATCATGTATTGTCTTTGCGCTGACTGGTTAGCATGCAACAAAACCTTTTCACAGCACCCGGGACAATAAACTATACGCCAAACTTTTTGAGAATAAAATCTGAAACTATAGAATGTTCTCCTGGGAACCTCCCACAGGACACTGCCTGACATTGTGAGACGGCCACATTTATATTCCTCATTTCCCTTGCTAAAGGATTAATGTTATTGCATATAAAATGATCAGCGTGATCAGATTGAACAATTTGACGAGGCTGGTTTACACCGAAAATAGACACAAAATGCTGGAGTAACTAAACGGGTCAGGCAGTATCTCTGGAGAAAAAGAATAGGTGACGTTTCGGGTCGAAACCCTTCTTCAGACTGAGATGCCTGAAGACTGGTCTCGGTCTGAAACGTCACCCATTCCTTTCTTCCAGAGATGCTGCCTGACCAGCTGAATTACTCCAGCTTTCTGTGTCTATCTCACAGCCATGGGTATGCACATGCATAAGTCACCATTGTGATGGCAACTTAAAAGTTCTGATCTCGCTGTGTGGGTCTTTTGCCATCACTGGGACCTGAGGGGGCTCGGCAGAAGGGTTGTGGTTGCACACTACAGATACTGATGTAAACTGGCTCATATTAGCTTTCTAATTCCAGAATTGAATGTAAAGCATGGACTCTTAACCAAATAGAAACACAGTCGAGGTCTGTTCTGCATTTATGGAATGGTGTGCAATTTGTTAACCCTCTCCCACCATATGGTTTTCCAATAGTAATATGCTAAATCAGAAGTGCAAACTTGTATTATTCCATGAGGAGGTGGATAGCCCAGGGTGAATTTGAGCCAACTTTATACGAGCCTGGACACCACACTCTTTAAAGTTTTAAACATGTGCTGGGGGTGACTCATTCCGACTTGTGCATCTGCCGTCTTGCACCCTCTGTCTAGGATTTGGAGTCAGCAATGGTTTAGTGGGGAGCACAATCATTCTGAATCAACGAGCAGACGGTTCGAGTCCTGATGCGGAGAGATTAGTATTTAAAAAAAACCTAGACTGAAGAGCAGTAGCGAGGAGGTGCAGCACTGTTGCCCGTGCTGTCTTTCAGATGTGATGCTAACCTGAGGTCTACCGGCCCTACTGCCACTAGTGGGTGTTGGAAGAGATCATGGCACTGCTTGAAAGAAGAGTAAGGAATATCTCTTTGCTACCCAAATCTGCATTTGATTCTCAACCAGTATCACAGGTCATTGTCCTTAGTGAAGCCTGGCACAATTCAAGATGGCAGCCTCCTTAATTAGACTTTAGTCTTAACCTTACTTACTAGAGACTCAACGCAGAAACAGACACTTCAGCCTACCAAGTCTACGACAACCCGCGGTCACCCTGTACACTAACCTACACACACCAGGGACAATTTTACCACTTACCGAAGCCAATTAACCTACAAACATGGATTGTGGGAGGAAACCGGAGCACCCGCAGAAAACCCACATGGTTCACGGGGGGAGTGGACAAACCCCAAATACAAGGGATGCAACAAGAGTTGAGACAATATCTTGAATGAGAAAACCGAATTGAGGGCGGCACGGTAGACTTGCTGCCTTACAATGCCAGAGACCCGGTTCAACTTTAACTACGGGCGCTGTCTGTATGGAGTTTGTACATTCTCTCTATAATCACATGTGTTTTCTCCCGGTGCTCTGGTTTCCTCCCACATTCCAAAGGCGTACAGGTATGTAAATCAATTAGCTTTGTGTGTAGGATAGTGCTAGTGTACGGGGCAACCGTTGGACGGCGAGGACTCGGTGGGCCAAAGGATACTGTTTCCGTGCAGTATCTCTAAACTAAACTAAACTAAGCCTTTGAGAAGGTGATGGTGATGGTGATGGTGATTTTCAAACAACTGCACTCCCACAACATTCAACTAAATGATTTGCTGGGATTTTTCACAGGGCAATAGAGAAGCAATTGCTTTGGAGTTACCACAGAGTCAATTAAATATTGGAGAATGACAAGTTTAGCTTCCCTTCAGGACGTTACTGTAACGGATGGAGGTGGTCTGTGGTGTTCAGTTACTGAGGTGGGATTAGGGTTTTGCAGGTTGATTCAAGGACCTGATGGTTGTAGGATAGCAGCTATTCCTGAACTTGGTGGTGTGGAACTTCAGACTTCTGTACCTCCTGCCTGATGGCAACAGCAAGAAGTGGACATGACCCGGATGGTTTGGATCATTGATCATGGATGCTGCCTTCTTGAGGCAACACCCTGTGTATATAGTTTTGATGGTGGGTAGCGGTATTCCCGTAATGGACCGGCTTGAATCCACCACTTCAGTCTAGTTTATTGTCAAACTCACCGAGGTACAGTGAAAAAGCTTTTGTTGCGTGCTGACCAGTCAGCAGAAAGACAATACATGATTAAAATCGATCCATTTACAGTGTATAAATACATAATAAGGGAATAACGTTTAGTGCAAGGTAAAGCCAGCAAATTCCAATCAAGGATAGTCCGAGGGTCATCAAAGATGTAGAAAGTAGTTCAGCACTGCTCTCTGGTTGCGGTACGATGATTCAGTTGCTTGATAACAGCTGAGAAGAAACTGGCTCTGAACCTGATGGTGTGTGTTTCACACCTCTATACCTTTTGTCTGATGGGAGAGGGGAGAAGAGGGAGTGGCCAGGGTGTAACTCATCCTTGATTATGCTGGGAGCGTGAGGTATAAATGGAATCAATGGGCTGGGCTGTGTGATAGTCTGGGCTGCGTCCACAATCCACTGCGATTTCTTGGGCTCTTGGATGGAGCTGTTCCCAAACCAAGCTGTGATGCCTCCTGATAAAATGCTTTCTCTGGTGTATCTGTAGATGCATCTGCAGCCTCTTGCGTTCCTGTAGGTTGGAATTGCCATATCAGCCTAAGATGCAACCATCTGTAGAAAGTATCCTGTTTCTAAACAGCACATGATTCTAACCATCTAGAAATATAAATTTCTAGCAGTTTTAGAAACAAGGAACTGCAGATGCCAGTTTACAAAAAAAAAAAAACAAAGTGCTGGAGTAACTCAGTGGGTCAAGCAGCATCCATAGAGAACATGGACAGGTGACATTTCGGGTTGGTTAACTGATTAAGGGCAGGCGGGGGCAGGGGGGGGGAGGAGAAAGCTGGAAGAGCTTGTTAGAGCTTGTTTGAGAATTTTGTGACATACCGAATCTCTTAAAAGTTCAGAATATAGAGGTGCTGGTAGGCTATATTTTTGATAACATCTTGATACCAGTGGGCAGCACAGTAGTATAGTGGTAGAGCTACTGCCTTACAACACTAGAGACCCAGTTTCGATCCTGACCACGGGTGCTGTCTGCACAGACTTTGTACATTCTCACCGTGACCGTTACTGTCTGGGTTTTCTCTGAGATCTCTGGTTTCCTCCTACACTCCAAAGACGTAAGGTTTGTAGGTTAATTGGCTTGGTGCAAATATAAAATTGTCTCTAGTGTGTGTAGGATAATGTTAATGTGCGGGGATCGCTGGTCGGCACGGACCCAGTGCGCCGAAGGGCCTATCTCTGCGCTGTATCTCTAAACTAAACTAAACTGATCAAATCTCTGACGAGCAAGGTTTGTAGGTAGAATTAGAAATTAGGTGGTGGCAATGTAAAATTGTCTCTAGCCATTCAATATGTCAGGATAATGTTAATGTCAGTATCCCGTCGCTGGTCGGCTCTCCATACCCCCTGATCCCCTGAGCCACCAGGGCCACATCTAACTCCCTCTTAAATATAGCCAATGAACTGGCCTCAACTACCCTCTGTGGCAGAGAGTTCCAGAGATTCACCTCTCTCTGTGTGAAAAAAGTTCTTCTCATCTCGGTTTTAAAGGATTTCCCCCTTATCCTTAAGCTGTGACCCCTTGTCCTGGAATGCCCAGGATATTACATTGTATTCATTTCCCTGGCCAGCAGGAGAATATAATCGGTCCTATGTATAAAGTATAATATAACTCGCAGAACTTTTTAAACTACATACTGAGCTATTTCAGCACTGTTCACAGAATGCTCCTATATTGAGTGGTCTATTACAGTCCAAATGATATTTCATTTTTGTGTAGGATGGAACTGCAGATGCTGGTTTAAACTGCAGATAGACACAAAAAGCTGGAGTAACTCAGTGGGTCAGAGGGAAGGGGAAACAAGAGATATAGAAAGATATAGAACAAATGAATGAAAGATTTGCAAAAAGGTAATGATGATAGAGGAAACAGGCCATTGTTAGCTTGTTGGCTAGGTGAAAATGAGTTACAGACATTGAGACTCAACGAGATGACTTTAAAGCTCGTATGACTTGGGTGGGGGAGGGATGGATAGAGAGGGGATGCAAGGGTTACTTGACGTTAGATAAATCAAAATCATACCGCGGGATTGTAAGATGCCCAAGCGAAATATGAGGTGCTGTTCCTCCAATTTATGTTTGGCCTTAATCTGACAATGGAGGAGGACCAGGACATTAAGGTCAGTGTGGGAATGGGAAGGGGAATTAGGGTGTTTAGCAACCGGGAGATCAGGTAGGTCCAGGCGGACTGAGCAAAGGTGTCAGGAAACGATCGCCCAGTCTATGTTTGGTCTCACCGATATATAAGAGTCATGGAGTGATACAGTATAGAAACAGGCCCTTCGGCCCAACTTGCCCACACCAGTCAACATGTCCCAGCTACACTGGTCCCACCTGCCTGCGCTTGATCCATATCCCTCCAAACTTGTCCTATTCTCCAGATATTTTATTTGCCCTTTTTTTTGTCAATTTACCCAACTCTTGCTGTAGATTTCTTAAACTCAGTTCCCATTGTCGTCACTGCCACCTCAAAGGGGCGAATTAAATACTGAGTTTTGAAATCCAAACCAATAAACCTGCTGTTGGTGCAACTGAATGCAAATAACACAGTGAATAGGGTGGATTGTACAGTCCTTTAAGGTATCATCTAACATTAGTTTACACTGGTTCATAGATAAAGTCTACTCAGTGAAGAGTCAATTTAATTGGGACCCCTAGATCCAAACGAAATGCCGTTTCTGCAGCTTTTACACACAAATAGGACACAACATAATCACATTTTACATAAAACATCATCACATAGCTTGATGGAACAAAAAAAAAACTTATCTCTCCATGCACTCTCCCCCCCCCCCCCGATGTCAGAGTCAATGGTACTCCATACAACCCATCCTGTATCACACGATCTCTTTCACCAAACCAATGTGAAAAATGGTAGAATTACTAACGGAAAGAAACTTGAATGTCTTGTGACATTGTAGAGGCCGCTAATCCTAAATCCTTATGCTAAATAGACCCAGCCTAGAGTAATTTGGATTGTTCAATTTAGGGCTTAAATATGAAGGATCCTTTTCCAACAACAGTGGCTCGGTGGTACAATGGTAGAGTTGCTGCCTTACAGCGCAAGGTACCCGGGTTTGATCCTGACCACGGGTGCTGTCTGTCCAGAGTTTGTACGTTCTCCCCGTTACCGTGTTGGTTTTCCCCAAATGCTTTGGTTTGTAGGTTAAAGATGTGCAGGTTTGTAGGTTAATTGGCTTCGGTAAAGATTGTAAAGTCCCTAGTGTGTGGGAATGTGCTAGTGGGCTCCATGGGCCGAAGGGCCTGTTTCCACACTGTATCTTGACCCTAAAATAAACTGAAAGCAGTGTATGTGAAAGAAAGAACTGCAGATGTTGGTTTAAATCGAAGGTAGACATAAAATGTTGGAGTAACTCAGCGGGTGAGGCAGTATCTCTGGAGAAAAGGAATGCGTGACGTTTCGGGTCGAGACCCTTCAGACTGAAGTCTGAAGACTGAGACCCTTCATCAGGCTGAAGAAGGGTCTCGACCCAAAAAGTCACCCATTCCTTTTTTCCAGAGATGCTGCCTCGCCCGCTGAGTTACTCCAGCATTTTGTGTCTAAAAGCAGTGTATACAATGTTTGTATCAATTCCGTGGCAGAAGTACAAAGAGGTGTCGAAATATTGCACCAAATGAAAGCATTTCCTTTCTGAACCAGTTAATCAAGACCTTCCCGAGGCCAGTATTCAAAAATTGTTGTGATTAAATTTGGTTTTGCATCCCAGCCCAAAATGTAAATGAGACCAGAATCCGTACAAGGCTCTTTCAATTATGCAAAAACACAGAGGCTGAGTAGTACCTGGTGGACGTGGCTCAATTTCAAAGTTCAATCACATCCAGTAGGAAAGAATTCTGCATTTCTGAAAGTGCAGCTAAAAAGTCCAGACAAATGCTACATATACATCAGCATCTTAAGGAAGACATTTCATCCATGTGTGCAGATGGGCACAGAATGCTGGAATAACTCAGCTGGGCAGGCAGCATCTCTGCAGAAAAGGAATAGGTGACGTTTTGGGTCAGAATCCTTCTTCAGACTGAGGAAGGGTCTCGATTTTACACACCACCTATTCCTTTTCTCCAGAGATGCTGCCTGACCCGCTGAGTTACTGCAGCATTTTGTGTTTATCTTCGGTGTAAACCAGCATCTGCAGTTCCTTCCATGTGTGAAAATTGGCTTTGGGAACTGGCTGCCTGTTCTGTAGGCATTCACAGAAATCTATGATAAAATAGTTAGTTACAATAAGGTTAGCTAATCTGCCATTCTGGTGACAAGTAATTGTTTCTTTGTCACTTTGACTTCAAGTGAAGCTATTATTCCTGCCTTGGTGTTTGAATTTGAAGTCAAATTGGGAGCTGAGCAGAATGTACCGGCTGAAATGCCAGCATCGCCCTATGGGTGGGTTGCACTTTAGCCATTCTGGCCAAGAAAGTAATCTCTGGTACGTTACATTACAGTACCATCCTATTGTAATCCCATTTTGAAATTCATTTCCATTCCTTAACAAGACACTAAGTCAAAGCTCTACCTGTTTGCTTTAGATGTTGGAAGATTCCATGGTACAATTTACAAGATAAGTGCTAAACTCTATCTATTAAGTCTTAAATTCTATTTATTGTTCAACTCATTTGTTTTTGTGGGATAATATTGTGTCGAGAATTAACTGCTGGATTTCACTGTCAATCCTTCTGAGACACAGTCATACAAGATCAAAACAGGCCCTCCACCAAAGTTCCCCCATAATTCACCCATTCTTCCCCCCACCCACTCCCATAGTTCACGCTCAACTTATCTGTTTACACGGATCCTACATAAGCGTCATTTTAATCTCCTCATCAAATTCCCCCTTCCCTTCCCCAAAACTCCACCTCTTGCCTATACATTCACTCAGGGAATCTTAGAGGAGAATTAACCGAAGGACTCGCGCATCTTTGGGAGGTGGGAAGGAACTGAGGTGCTGGTGCACCTGGACCAGACCTGTGTAGTCACAGAGACAGTGCAAATTCAGGACCGAACTTGGGTCACTGAAACTGTGAGGCAGCATCTCTACTGGCTTCCCTAAGTCAACGTGCAAATAGGAAGGGCTGATGGAAATGTATGTAAGTTATGGCTAACTTTACTTCCTTTTGAAGGGTTGTATGTTGCTGCATTTGGTTGAAGGCCTTTGACCAATGTAAAGGCAATGAAGCCACAACAGGTCTGGTGCCCTCTATGGAGACAACTGGCAGGTTTCTGGCTATTGGCTCCAATGGGCATGCTGTGTCTCCAACTGTTTCATGTCTGTAATATTTAAGATTCAAAAGCATCATGTTTTAAAACACATGTTAAGCCAAACTGATTACTGGATGTGTAGGAAGGAACTGCAGGTGCTGGTTTAAACCATAGACCGACATAAAAAGTTGGAGGAACTCTGGGTCAGACAGCATCTCGAGAGAAAAATAGTACGTGACGCTTCGGGTCGAGTCCCTTCTTCAGATGTTTTCAGACATGTTTCAGTCTGAAGAATTGTCTTGACCCGTAACATCACCTATTCCTTTTCTCTAGAGATTCTGTCTGACCCACTGAGTTACTCCAGCTTTTTGTATCTATCTTCAGAGTAATGGATGTTACTATTACTGCCCAGGATCCAGGTGTGGTATATGGCCACATAGTAATATTACTGGGCATGTACCTGTCGTACAGAATGGTGTTCCCTTGTCCGCTGTTTCAGTAGAGGCACCAATTAACTGAAAGTCAATATCTCCATCAGACTAACCCAGGAACATGATCCAAGTGCATTGAGTTTTTCAGCTACTGTTTGCCAACAGTTGCTACCAAAATCTTCATCAAACCTCTTCCTACCTAAACTAATATCAGATATTTATCCTAAGCAGTACAATTCGATCCCATTTCAAAGAGCATCAAACTTACCACAACTACTCATTTAAAAAAAAGGTGTTAATTACTTAATACAAAGGCAGCCTCTGCGGTCATTGTAAACTTTATATGTACTTATTCTGCCCTTACTCTGTCAATTAAATCACCTTCCTTTTTAATGTTCCCCGGCTATGAAATCCCCTGAATAAAAATTCCTTTGTCCTTTGTGAGGCATCGGGTTTCATGCAGATTGCTGGCTGGATGGTATAGCATAACGGCCCATACATCTCCATTTCCTGGGTGTGCTTCCATTCCTGCAGAGTGGCACAAGCTGTTCACTGCAGCTGCTCAGGCCCAGCGCCAACCACTATTATTGTAGTTGCAAGTGTCAAAAGACTATTCTGCGTGGCGTACAGAAGTGATATCATGAAAGGGACTATATAGTTTTGTTGGCCTTCAACTGATGTGATTAGACGTTTTTTTAAACTCCCACACAATACGTTTCTTTCGTAGGGGTTTAATTGTCCTTAATCCATCTCCATCTCCGATTACATACCCTCTTGAGGACACAATGATCAGGTGCAGCAGCACTTTGCGCAGGTGACAATTCACCACGTCTATGTTCAAGATTGTGAGTGTCTGGACCGAGATTTTACAGTTATCTAGAATTGGCCATAAGACACAGTAGCAGAATTAGACCATTAGGCCCATCTGGTCTACTCCACCATTCGATCATGGCCGATCTATTTTTCCCTCTTAACCCCAATTCCCCTGCCGTCTCCCCATAATCTTTGACGCTCTTACTAATCAAGACTTAGCTTAAGCAGGGTTTGTCCTGTCATAGACTTGTCAGGATTTACAACAGTCGCTGCCTCAAAAAGGCAGCCAGCATCACCAGAGTCCCACACTACACTGGCCACACACTCATTTTACCCATGCCATCAGGAAGAAGAAAACTGTAATGCCCAGGTTCAGGAACAGCTTCTTCCCTACAGCCATCAGGCTGTTAAACACTACCATCTCCAAATAAGCTCTGAACATCATAGATTTAATGTATGCATTTATACATACACACTGAACTGGGACATATGGTAATAAAACACTCTTAACTCTTGATAGGGTAAGATCATGGTTTAAGTTGCAGGCGTAAATGTTCAAGGGATGGCTACGAGATGGGTTTGCTACCATCCAGTATTGGGCAAAATTAAACTTCAACTATATCTGCTCCAATACATAGCTGGATGGTATAAGATTTTCCACACAGTGTTGTGTCAGAAGCTCTGCTCTGAGAGAATATAAATAATTAAAGTGTGAAAATCAGGCCCTTGCACTTTGGAGCCCTCCTAATTTTCCAATGGCTGGAGAATTTGAGGCAATCACTAACTATGAATTTCTGCAGCAAAAAAAAAGCCTGCCTATTAAGATAGGCTCCATGCTGATCTCTCATGCAAAATGCATTGGGGTTAATAGAAATATAAATTTAACCTCCATTTTAAAGATCAGACTTTGCCCTGTTTTAGAAATCTCCAGACAATTTACTCATGTAGAAAAATCAATTTGAATAATACTGATAACACAATGCCTTTCATGTCATCAGATGGTCGCAATCAAGTAATACAGTAGAGTTATCACTGGCGTAACGTGTTCTAATGCAGTAAATGTATGCAGTAATGGATCCTTCATGTACAATGTGATCTCAACCGGATAATGGGGCAGGTTTAATCCCTGTTGAAGAGTCAAAAATGAACATTAACACAACAAATTGCCACCAGCTATTGACTCTTGAGGTAATGCTCCAATTGACGCCTACACAGGGTATTTCTGCCCAAAATCTACCGCACAATTTGATTTAAGGGCTAACCTCATACAACAATACAATGATGAAAATCTGAAATACAATTAAAATATGATCAACTACCCTTTAACCATCTACTCAGAGAGAAAGTTAGTCAGTTAGAATTATATAACACGAGCCATTAACTGTTTCTAACTATGTTCGAGAGATATAACAGGGGCCACCAACAGGGGTAATTGGTTCTGCACTGTTATGTACATTAGCCTCTAATTTTATTGAATGTTTACTCGTTGCTAATTGTTACTTGATATGCCACTGTATTAAACCTCTATACAAAACTGACAGGTTTTGTGCTTCTGGGAAGCTATGTACTGATCAAATACATTGCTACCAGCAAAATTATCCAGCTAAAATCGAAATATGTAAATTCTTGCATTTGTAACAGAAGTTCCTGCCACCATTTGTGTTTTGCATTGAACCGGTAATACTTTAATCAAGAGTGCCAAAAATAGGGCAGAGATAATGGGTAACATGTGCAGTCCAAATTATTTTTACAAAATGAAGAAAAGTGCTGGAGTAACTCAGCGGGTCAGGCAGCATCTCTGGAGAAAAAGGATGGGTGACATTTTGGGTCGAGACCCTTCTTCAGACAAAAAGTAGAGGGGAGTGAATGGGAGGTAAAAAAAAGGGGCTTTTTTTTACATAGATGGCCAGAAGTGATGCAATCAGATTCAGATTCAGATTCAGACGAAGTCTGTAGAAGGGTCTTGACCTGAAACGTCACCTGTTCCTTTGCACCAGAGATGCTGTCTGACCCATAGAGTTACTCCAGCATTTTGTGTCTATCTTTTTGACAAAACCAGAGATGGTCTGAGAGATAATGGCCTGGTGCTCATCCATGGAGTCATAGTCCAGGGGTAATTGGGAGGAGATATCCGAGAGTTTTGTTTTTGTGTCTATCTTCAGCACGTACCAGCATCTGCAGTTCCTTTCTACACTTATTTTTACAAAGTGACAGCAACATGTTAGCATGAAAGGAGCTCGACATTTGCTGAAAGTTCTGGCAGTTACAGTGGGCCAAAAGCGACAATAAAAGCCACAGACCTGTGTCCAACTGATAAGAGATCGAGCAGCTATTGCAGAATTTCCGTCTCAGCAGATTACCCGCATGCAGAAGCGTGCAGAGTTGCTCTCTTCCTATGAACACCTCTCATAAGGTGCTGGCCAGTGCCACCAACGGTAAACACTACAAAGATAGAAACATAGAAAATAGGTGCAGGAGGAGGCCATTCGGCCCTTCGAGCCAGCATCGCCATTCATTGTGATTATGGCTGATCGTCCCCTTTCAATAACCCGTGCTTGCCTTCTCCCCATATCCCTTGACTCCACTAGCCCCTAGAGCTCTATCTAACTCTCTCTTAAATCCATCCAGTGACTTGGCCTCCACTGCCCTCTGTGGCAGGGAATTCTATAAATTCACAACTCTCTGGGTGAAAACGTTTTTTCTCACCTCAGTCTTAAATGACCTCCCCTTTATTTTAAGTGTTTATTCTAAGATAGACACAAAATGCTGGAGTGTCTCGGCGCAACAGGCAGCATCTCTGGAGAGAAGGAATTGGTGATGTTTTGGGTCGAGACCCTTCTTCTGACTCGCTTCTCTCCAGGGATGCTGCCGGTCCTGATGATTTACACCAGCATTTTGTTTCGTTCTTCGGTGTTTACCAGCATCTGCAGTTCCTTCCTACACACTAGTAAATACTGCAATGTTGGCTTGAACTCGAGCCATTGTTACTCGAATGTGACACTCAACTCATAAACTCCCCTGTTTGACCTCTTTCCCCCTGTTTCCTCTTCGCCCTCAGTTCCCCCCTCTGATCTCAGCCAAGTAAGGTGCCATTAGGTTGCTACAGTTAGGCATGGTGCTCTGCTGTCGTAGCAGAGGCAATACCCTGCACAGTTCCTTCACACGTCACCATCCAAAGGCTTGAATAGTGCTTGTGGATATCTGGTAAGGGCAACATTAGTGTGAAGGGAGAAACTGCATAGGCGGGTTCAAACAGAAGATAGACACAAAAAGCTGGAGTAACTCAGCGGGTCAGACAGCGTCTCTGGAGAATAGGAATAGTTGATGTTTTGGGTCGAGTGCGTTCTTCAGACTGAGAGTCAGGGGAAGGGGAAACGAGAGATACAAACGGTGATACAGAGAGATATGGAACAAATTAATGAAAGATATGGAAAAAGTGACGATGATAAATGAAATAGGCCACTGTTAGCAAGGGCAACATTAGGCTCAGCTTACATGCCCACTGATGTGGGATGAGCTACCATAGTTTATCGATTAGTCTCATGGACCGCGTTTTGCTTTAACTGAATGGATTTTCTAACCTTTACAGAATCTAGAGCTAAAAACAAACTTTTGGGGGGATTCAACAAGTCAGGCAGCATCTGTGGAGGGAAAAGGATAGGCAACAATTTTGGTCAAGACATTTCATCAGTCCAAAATATATACTGACCCAAAATGTCATCTATTTGTTCCACCCCCCCCCCCCCCCCCCCCCCCCCCCCCCCCCCCCCCACACACACAGATGTTGCCTGACCTGCGGAGTTCCTCCAGCATTTGTACTTTGCTTTACATTCCAGCATCTGCAGTCACTTGTGTCTCCTTTGTAGAATCTGCCTGCTTTCTACTTATTTCTATGCAGCAGTTTCATTCATTCCATCAAAATGCCACCCAAGGGGTTATGATGGAAGTCAAACAAATTTTTCTTCCGTACTTGAACATTGGTTTTAGATTTGCACCAAGTCCCATTCCAGTTACCTCGGGTATTTAATTTTACTTCCATTCGGCGCTTAAAGATCGCTCCGTGGACATTAAATAGACAACATACTGCATCACCATAAGCCTAGCCATGCCTACTTGGGTGGTTTGGAGAATATAAACCAAATGGTGGCGCAGCCTTACATCGCCAGAGAGCCGGCTTCTATCCTGACTATGGGTGCTTGTCTGTACGGAGATTTACCTTCTCCCCGTGACTTGTGTGGGCTTTATTCGGTTTCCTCTCATACTCTAAAAACGTACAAGTTTGTAAGTTAATTGGTTTGGTAAATGTAAACATAAGATATTGATATGGCGGCAATTTTCACCCAGCTTCAGCTGACAGAATGCTGTGAAAATTAAGTTGTATACGTTGCTACAGAAATAGTAACAGCTCTTTGATCAAGTCCTGTAGTGCATTTCTGAGGTGATGTTTCACAGTAGCTTATGTACAACGGTCGCTCATTCATTTCAGTTCATAATCAATTATGAACTAAAACAGAATCCCAAAATAGGTTTCACAATGGAGGCGATTGTTAACCAGTGGGGTCAGGCCATCTCACCGAATGTAGACGTGCAACAGTCAGTAATGTGGAAGTTTTCAGTGGAAATAAAGTAGTCCAGAAGCTCGTTAACTTCAGAATTGTGCCTGCCAGTATGTCCAAACTATGAATAAGGTGGTCCAACAAAGTATAAATTCTCAACAGCCAGCAAATTATTCCCAAAACTCTACTTGAATACCTGGATTTGACCTGTGAAATATTTCTGTTTTTCCACCTTGGGAATAATGCCATTGAATACTGAAATTGTGTTTTTCTATCGAAACAAATTGTATATTTGTAATTTTTTTCTTCAGCATATGAATCAGTTGACATGGTAGGGAGTTTACTCCAATAAGTCTTGGTGTAGATTTAACTACATGGGCACATGGACCTACATGTTCTGGAACTCTCTGCCACAGAAGGTAGTTGAGGCCAGTTCATTGGCTATATTTAAGTGGGAGTTGGATGTGGCCCTTGTGGCTAAAGGGATCAGGGGGTATGGAGAGAAGGCAGGTACAGGATGCCGAGTTGGATGATCAGCCATGATCATATTGAATGGCGGTGCAGGCTCGAAGGGCCGAATGGCCTACTCCTGCACCTATTTTCTATGTTCTATGTTTCTGTTTCTATCTAGAAGCCTCTTAAATGTCAGTATCATATCATCTTTAGCCACTGCCACACTGGCAGTGCGTTCCAGGCACCCACCGCTCTTTGTGGGGAAAATCAACTTTAAACTTTGCCCCCTCTGACTTTCTCTGGGTGCTCCAGTTTCTTTCTACACTTCAATGACGTAAAGGTTTGTCGGTGACTTGGCTTCGGTAAAAATTGTAAATTGCCGTGCTAGTGTACAGGGTGATCGCTGGTCGGCGCGGAGTCAGTGTGCCCGAAGGGCCTATTTCCACGCTGCATCTCTAAAGTCTGTGTGTTTGTTTATACTATTCTTACAACAAATGTAAAGCACTTTGGTCAACAAGAGTTGTTTTTTAAATGTGCTATATAAATAAATGTGACTTGACTTGACTTGACTAAAGTCTAAATGGTAAGATGACTCAAACTTGATGACTTTGCCAAGAGCATGCGATGCATTGGAGACGTTTGACGATTCTGCAGCTAGGTTATCGCTTAGTCAGATCTCGGGTGCAAGAAGTCCATGCTCCAGTTCCCATGTTTATTCTGCTGAAAATGTGGGCCTGAGATTCTACCGTGTCATGAGGGAGTTGGTTTCAACCAAGTAAATACAGGAAAATGATGTCAGCCTCTGCTGATCTGAACTTATAGAAGCAGCAGATATAAAAGCATCTATTGTGCTGGATGCAAGAGGCACACCCAAGTGCATGTTCCAACAACAGGTGATGGTTAACTCCTTGTGATGAATGCTGCACATGGCATGACTCCATAGCAGCAGATAGAGCTAGGTTACAGAGAGCAAAGGTTATTAATGGCATAGTTGTGGTGGGTCTTTCCGAGCTGCTTCAAGGACTAGGTTTGGAGCTAACTTCATCAGGACAATTAGATGGTTAAGATCAGTGATGATAGACATAAAATGCTGGAGTAACTCTGCAGGCCAGGCAGCACCTCTGGAGAAAAGCAGTAGGTGATGTTTTGGGTCTAGAGTCTTCTTCAGACTCCCCTCCCCTCCCCTCCCCTCCCCTCCAGCATTTTGCATTTTGTGTTTATCTTCGGTGTGAACCAGCATCTGCAGTTCCTTTCCACACATGGTTATGATCAGTGTTGTATCCTATGGTGATTGATTCTGTTAGTACAGTGACGAAAGCGAGGGAGTGGCTGGGGGGGAAGAGATTGGGGAGAAGGTGATTGAGAAGTGGTGGGAGAGAGGTTGGGGGAGAGGTAAAATAGGTAAGTTGGGGGAGGTGGGAGAGAGGTTGGGGGAGGAGGGGGGGGGAGAGAGGTTGAGAGGAGAGGTGAAAGAGGTTGGGGAAGAGAGTTTGGGGGAATAGGAGGGAGGTTGTGGGAAGAGAGGGAGTAGAAGAGGCTGGAGGGAGTGGAGAAGTCGGGGAGAAGTCGGGGAGGGTAGGGGGAGAAAGAGAAGAATTAAGTTGAATCATCTGATACTTAATTCAAAATTAGGAATTTGTAATATTACATATGGCTTCAATCCACTGACTTCAATACCAGGCAGGGCATGCATGCTGCCTCGGCAAGGCCAGCACCAGCACAATCAAGGATGAGTCACACCCCGGTGGCTCCCTCTTCTTCTCTCTCCCATCATGCTAGAGGTGTAGCAAACGCAAACCAGATTCAGGGACAGTTTCCTTCCAGCTCTTATCACGCCACTGAAACAGCCTACCAACAACTAGAGAGCAGTCCTGAGCTACTATCCACCTCATTTAAGACCCTTGGACTATCTTTGATCGGACTTTACTAGACTTTACGTATATTATGTATCTGTACACCGTGGATGACTTGATGGTAATCATGTATTGTCTTCCTGCTGGCTGGTTTGCATGCAACAATAGTTTTTCACTGTACATGTGACAATAGACTAAATTCGAACTCAAACTGAAACTCAAACACAAGGATTGAGTACACAAGAAGATAGACACAAAATGCTGGAGTAACTCAACAGGACAGGCAGCATCTCTGGAGAGAAGGTGCACAAACCTAGTGTATAGGCTAATGCCAGTGTACAGGGTGATTGCTGGTCAGCGTGGACTCTGTGGGCCAAAGGGCATGTTTCTACGCTGTATCTCTGAAGTTTAAAAATCTACAATTGCGTAAAAGGAAGAAAGCAGGGAAGGACATCAATATTACAGATGGCATTGAGGGCAATGCAGAACGTAAATGCACCTTGTGTGAAATGTTAAATGTACATATATCCATTTTTCCTTTAAATGCCTTCATTTTAATATTTTTACTAAATACATTACTTGATTCAAAGTGAATCTATTTTTAAATATATATATTTTTGTTTTTAAATTAAAAGAGTTCAATTTGCCTTTGACTGATCCAAGTCACAATTTTTTAAATGCCAATTTGAACTCAAAAGTACAACCTAAGTAGGTTGGGTAGCAAAGGTTGGCGTAGATAGATGTAGGAAGGAACTGCAGATGCTGGTTTACACCGAAGATAGACACAAAACACTGGAGTAACTCAGTGGGACAGGCAGCAACTCTGGAAAGAAAGAATGGGTGACGTTTCAGGTCGAGACCCTTCTTCAGACTGAAGGTTTGACAGTCAGAAGCTTTTTACCAGGGTAAACATGTCAAAGACTAGCAACCCAATCAGCCTCATCCAGTTGTCTCCCCATCTTTATAGTCTTCCACCTTTCCATGCCTACAGTAATAGAAATTGGATCCTTGGTCTCTTAACTCATTTCAGAGGTAACAATTTAAAATATTTTTTAATCTATTTCCCACAGCTTCAACAAATTGTTTGTCTATGGAAAAGAAATTAACCAGAAATAAATGAATGGTGGAAATATGAATTAAAACCAAATTGCTGGAATACTCAACAGATCAAGCAGCATCTGGGGGAAAGTGGAAGGGAATTAAGTATTTAAGGTCAAAGACTCTTCATCATTGCAGTTCTGATGATGAATCTTTGACCTGAAGTAGAATATTACAGCATGAAAACAGGCCTTTCGGCCCAACTTGCCCACATCGACCAACATGTCCCATCTACTCTAGTCCCACCCAAAACTCTTTCATTTTGCACAAATGTTACCTCACCTGCTGAAATGTTTTCAGTATTTGGTGTTTTTATGTTAGTCTTTGGACACCTTTATATCATGTGTTACTGAGAATTCATACAACTAAGATACAACACTCTGCAAATGTATTATAAACATTGGCATCAATCTTGGTCCAGGCCCAGTGCGGGAGAATGGCAGAATGCCATTATTCATCATTGATGTGGCACTTCCGTCTCTGTCTTTGTTTACTCTCTGCTCAGTTTCTCAATGTTTAGAGCCGATTAATTTTGTAAATGGAGAACTTTGAGTTAAAGTGGTCAGTTTTAGTACCACGTTAATGAGAGGCAAAAAAAGATATAGATGGTGCACAGATCTGGGAATATAGTGGGAACATTAATGGACTGATATCCAAAGGCCTTGGACTGTGCATCTGGGCAATTTAGATTCAAGTTATTAATTATAAGAATTATATTAATTAAATAAAAGTGGAATCAAAAGTAACTTAATGGCATGGTCGAAACACAGATTACTGAATAGAAAATGTCCCATGACCCATCTACACTAGTTCTACCTGCCTGCGTTTGACCCTAGAGATATGACCATCTAAACCTGTCCTATCCAAGTATATCTCGGGATGTTTAGATGCTCATTCATCAAGTATATTCATGATGGGGGCTGACAAGTTTCAAAACTAAATGTTTCAAGAATCGAGTAATATGGTGATCGGGACATAGGAGATTGCAGTTGCTGGAATTTTGAGCAAAGCGCAAAGTGCTGGAAGAACCCAGCGGGTCAGGGAGCATCTGGCGGGGGAATGGACAGGCGAAGTTTCGGGTCAAGACCCTTCTTAAGATGTTTCAGATCTGACCCAAAAGAAAGGTCCTGACCTGAAATGTACTCTGAAAATTCCTTCCCCAGATACTGCTTGACCTGCTGAGTTCCTCCAGAAGTTTATGATAAGGTGATTAGGCTGGATCTGCCATGATCTTGTTGAACGTCCAAACATGTGGTCCACATCTATGTCTTGTGTTATGGAATCATAGACTCAAGGAGTCATATCTTGCAAAATTAGGCCCTCCTTCCCCCCTCCCCCCTTCAACCACCCCCCCCCCCACACCCCCTCCTCCCCATGTCTATACCAACCATGGAGTATCTATCTACATAATATCAAATTCTTAAAATTCCTTTACTGCAAAATCCATTTGTTGATAGGCAGCGCTACAAGAGCACCGCTAAATGACTTCCTATCTAACTAATAACAGCCTTCCCTCAAAACCTAAACATCTTACTCACAAAGGTATCACTCGTGTGAAATATCTGGATTGTTCTCAATATTGGATTACTTCAATAAACGGAACTATAGGTTGCATTTGACAAACACAGTTTTGGCATAAATTGTGTAATTTTTTGCTATAGACCCACTCATGATTTACGAAAATCCTTTGGATAGTGCTTCCCTGCTTAAAATAAAATCCACAATCTTCACTGATACGACATCACAAATTGTGACCAAAACATTATGATGCAATTGTCCCAAGATGGCGTCCAAGCCAGGCGACTCTCTGCATGACGGTCCCAGGAGTGGACCTGCAATCACTAATTGCAATCGCTGCACTCTTTCAGACTACTCCAACAGCAGCATTTTTTTCCTTTAACTATGCTCTTTTGTAATCTCCTCTCAGATAGGCATTATTCCCTTTATCTGCACAATGTGGACGGCTCGACTGTAATTGTGTATAGTCTTTCCACTGAAATCGTGTACAGTCTTTCCACTGAATGGATAGCAAGCAACAAAAAGCTTTTCACTGTACCTCGGAACACGTGACAAAAAACTAAACAAAGCAAACAAATCTCTACAAACCTTTTTTTAAAAACACATCTGCATAGTAATTGTATAATTTTAAGGAAAAAAATTAAATGTTTTAAAAGGTATTCCAAAGAATTTGAAAAAGTGGTTTATTTTTCTATCCCAGATGCGACTCAAAGTGCTGAATTCAGTAATTAACAGACCAATTTTATGAAACTAAATGCTTTCAATGATATACAAATTTTACAAAAGCTTTTTGTTGTTTCTCAGGACCCACCGCACAGTGAAAACCCTTCGTCCTCCCTCAATAAATGTCTGTAACTAATACGAAACACAAGCATGGGTTGGCTACAATCTCTGTGGGTTGAAATTAGTTCCATTGTCGTTCCCCCCTGAAACACCGTGAACAAGCAGGCAGATCATATCTACAATGATGTGGAGTATATTAAATAAAGCAAGAGTTTACCACATGTTATTGTTCAGGCAAAGGATCTGGATCAAAGGAGAAAGTTAACTTTTCATGTCAATGACTATTTACTTCTGGCACTCTGGCTTGGGGTTGGTGCTATTCAAGAGCTTGAATTCGAGTAGGTTGATTGCTCCCATGTCGTGTTTTGTAGCCATGCATTCGCACACTTCACTCATCACCACAAATTAATGGCCCAGTACCCACTTTCAGAAATGCTAATCCCTTAATTGTTCCTACCCAGGTTAGTTTAACACCTCATTATCTATTAACCACTGCAGTCTGGCCTCTCTGGTAAGTATATCAAACTTCTAAGGGGTTTTAAACTGCTCCTAAGTGATGCCTTTATCTTCTCCCAGAACACAATATAGCACCATCTGGTACATGCGCGAGAGGGGGCGATTATATCAATGGAGAAAAAAACCATACAAGTTTTTTTTTTAAATGACTGTATTCTAGGAAAAAGGGAAATATCCTAGAGGGTAGTTCACACATGTTATGAATTCTAAAAGCCTGGTAAGAACCCCCTTGAGAGCAGCAGGTAATACTGGAGACATCAAATATCTTTCAACTTACGAGATGGGAAAATGAGTGCGGAAAATACAAGGAAGGCAAGCGTTGCTAAAATTAACGACTAAAAATAGAAAGTTGTGGATTTTGTAAATTTGATATCAAAATAAAAAATGCTGGAAATGCTCAGCAGATCAGACTGAGTTGACAATTCAGGTTGACACAAAATGCTGGAGTAATTCAGCGGGATAGGCAGCATCTCTGGATAGAAAGAATGGGTGACGTTTCGGGTTGAGACCCTTCTTCAGACTGAGTCAGGGGAGAGGAGGGCATCGAGATAAGGAAGAATCTGGTGTATAAATGAAAGATAAAAGGGGGACAAAGTTCAAGGAAAATGTAGAATTAGCTCACTGAGGGGAAGGTGACAGTAAAATGTAATCAGGAGAACACATTCCTTAACAATTTAGGTTAATGATCTTTTATCAGAACTTTGTAGGAAGGAATTGCAGGTGCTGGTTTATGTCAAAGATAGACATGTAGTGCTGGAGCAACTCAGCAGATCTGGCAGCATCTCTGGAGAAACTGGATGGGTGACGTTTTGGGTAGGAGGAAGGGTTCCAGACCCGCTGAGTTCTTCTTGCACTTTGCATCTATTTTCATCAGAACTGGACGTACAGCGTATTTCATGTATCGATCAGTTGGTACAGTGTGTGAATCCTAGACCAATATGATGCAATCAATACACACCATTAAAACCAACACTCCCACTGTCCTTTAAACTCTGCGAGTCAAGCCATTCACGCCACTCTAGTTTAGTTTAGAGAAGCAGCATGGAAATGGGCACCTCGGCCCACCAAACCCATGCAGACCATCGATCACCAGTTCACCCAAGTTCCATGTTATTCCAATTTTGTATCGGCTCCCTACAAACCCGCATGTTTTTGGATTGGGAGAAAAAAAAATTGGGCACCCGGAGAAAACCCACGCGGGTCACGGGGAGAACATACAAACTCTGTACCTCGAACCCGGGTCTCTGGCGCTGTGAGGCAGCAACACCACCTCTGTGCCGTCGTGACATTTGAAAAATCATCTCTCTTGGCAGTGCCATGTGGCCACTTTGATTCAATGCATCACAGAAACATGAGGTAGAATTAGACAATGTTATACCTGGTATGCCTTCGACAGAGTTGAGAAAGCTACTCCACCATTAGGCTGTGATGTGCGCTCTTTCTTTTTGCCTTTTCAAGTTTTTTGCCTTTTTCAAACCCTTTCCAATTACTATTTGAAAGTTATTACTTAATCTGTTCTCATCAGCTTTTCAGTAATTGACGCCCAGATTGAACCAATGTACAATGTAAAAGGATTTCTTCACACTGGATTTTTTATACCAATTATGACACAAAATGTCCTTTGGCTAACCATCTGCCTTCCAGTAAATTGACTTACTTTTAATCTAATCTTTCAAAACCTGTGATAATCTAGAACAATTCTGTGAATTTTCCCCGAACTTTATCTGCTGCATGCAAATGTAGTTGCTCAAAACTGTTCAGATAAATAATATCTCTAAGGTCTGGTATTATTGCAGCAAAAATAAAGACATGAAGTGCTGGAGTAACTCGGCGGGACAGGCAGCATCTCCAGCAGACCGGGATAGGAGACGTTTCAAGTTATGCTGTTCGATTTGCGTGGAGAGGATGTTTCCACTAGTGGGAGAGTCTAGGACTAGAGGTCACAGCCTCAGAATTGTAGAACGTTCCTTTAGGAAGGAGATGAAGAGGAATTTCTTTAGTCAGAGGGTGGTGAATCTGTGGAATTCGTTGCCACAGAAGGCTGTGGAGGCCAAGTCACTAGATATTTTTCAGGCAGAGATAAATAGATTCTTGATAGTACAGGTGTCAGAGATGTCAGTGATTCCTGGGATGTCAGGACTGTCTTATGAAGAAAGACTGGATAGACTTGGTTTATACTCTCTAGAATTTAGGAGATTGAGAGGGGATCTTATAGAAACTTACAAAATTCTTAAGGGGTTGGGCAGGCTAGATGCAGGAAGATTGTTCCCGATGTTAGGGAAGTCCAGGACAAGGGGTCACAGCTTAAGGATAAGGGGGAAATCCTTTAAAACCAAGATGAGAAGAACTTTTTTCACACAGAGAGTGGTGAATCTCTGGAACTCTCTGCCACAGAGGGTAGTTGAGGCCAGTTCATTGGCTATATTTAAGAGGGAGTTAGATGTGGCCCTTGTGGCTAAGGGGATCAGGGGGGTATGGAGAGAAGGCAGGTACGGGATACTGAGTTGGATGATCAGCCATGATCATATTGAATGGCGGTGCAGGCTCGAAGGGCCGAATGGCCTACTCCTGCACCTAATTTCTATGTTTCTATGTTTCTATTATGGGGAGAAGGCAAGAGAATGGGGTTAGGAGGGAGAGATAGATCAGCCATGATTGAATGGCTTGATGAGCCAAATGGCCTAATTCTGTTCCTATCACATGAACTTATTTAGGTGGAAGAAGAGAGGCCACAATACATCAGCATAGACTCACTGGGCTGAATGGATTGTTTCTGAGTTATGGATCCTATGAAATCTTATACAGGAGAGAACTAAAACTGTTTGCAGAGGAGAAAAATAAAATGTATGAAAAATAATAGGTGGTTCCATAAATAATTTTCATTTTTTCTTTATTTGGTGTCTTTAAATTAAGCTTAATTTAACTGAACTCACGATAAATGATTAAACACACAGGCATTCACAAAACACACAGGCCTAAAACAACGTAAAGGGGAGAAAACTAGAGACCTTAGATAGACACAACAAACTATGTTTCTATGAAGTAACTCTGCAGAAAAGGAATAGGTCGAGACCCTTCTTCAGACTGAGGGTCAGGGGAGAGGGATACAAGAGTTATGGAAAGGTACATAGGTGAGGGGAGAGGGAAACGAGAGACATGGAAATCTTCATAATCAAGGGAGAGGGAACTGAGTGAGAGATGTGGAAAGGCACATGGTCAGGGGAGAGGGAGACAAGAGATATGCAAAGGTACATAGCCTTGTATTTTTGATCTGGGAATCATAAGGATCATCTGGTCATTTTTAACTTTGGGGAAAGTGACCTGAGGTCACCTTACGAGCAGCTAACAACAAGTACAGAGGCAGATGGGGATGTTCTTTGACGGAGCTGAATGCACCCAGTATGAACAAAACCACAGTAGTGGAAAGGCTGACGCAGTGACAAATTGAGAAAGATTTATGTACACCTGCTGAATGGGGTTTCAGTCAAAGAAAGAAAACCAGGAGGCGAGATTACATTCCATTTATATCATCACACACTGCAACAAATCCACAGACTCAAACATTCACAAAAGATTCCATTACTGTTAGGGCACATTTGCATGATGAATGTTAAAAAGGAAGATCTATTGCGACACTTTTTTATATATTTATCCACCTTTCTTAAATATATCTTCCTTTATATTTATGATGCCGGGATATTACTGGATGTATTTTAAATATTTTGTGTTGGATTTCCATCTGGCTGCGCGTTTCCCGTCCCATTTTCCAGTGTTTTAACGTGGCATCATACATACAGATGGTGCCCACATGGGAACCTATGCATTGCCACCCACAAAGAAGGACTAGTTTAATGGGTTGGCTTCTCTACTGCCTCGGTTTAAGAGAGAAACTTAGTAGTTCGACCTTTGTGAAGAAAGGTACCCATATAGTAACATTAGCATACTGCCACCAATTTGATGTGGGGGGGGGGGGGGGGGGGGGGGGGGGGGCTAGTGTGGTGGTTGAAGGGTGCTGGCAGGGTTGGGTACAGTTGAAATAAACCCAGGAGAAAGACACCCCAGTTTTTACCCACACCTCCCAGCTCCCTTGGGCTTAATATTTCACTCCGTCTCTCATCTCCTCTCCCTAACCCGCACCCTTTTCATCCCTAGCCTTTGTCACTCACTACACCCATTTTCCATAGAAACGTAGAAAATAGGTGCAGGAGTAGGCCATTCGGCCCTTCGAGCCTGCACCGCCATTCAATATGATCATGGCTGATCATCCAACTCAGTATCCTGTACCTGCCTTCTCTCCATACCCTCTGATCCCTTTAGCCACAAGGGCCACATCTAACTCCCTCTTAAATATAGCCAATGAACTGGCCTCAACTACCTTCTGTGGCAGAGAATTCCACAGATTCACCACTCTCTGTGTAAAAAATGATTTTCTCATCTCGGTCCTAAAAGACCCCCTTATCCTTAAACTGTGACCCCATGTTCTGGACTTCCCCAACATCAGGAATAATCTTCCTGCATCTAGCCTGTCCAACTCCTTAAGAATTTTGTAAGTTTCTATAAGATGCCCCCTCAATCAAACCTCCCTCACCTGGGCAGCACGGTGGCGCAGCAGTAGAGTTGCTGCCTTACAGATCCGATCCGAGCTATGGGTGCCATCTGTGCGGAGTTTGTACATTCTTCCTGTACATACTCCGGTTTCCTCCAACAAACTCCAAAGAAGTACAGGTCTGTTGGATAATTGGCTTTGATAAAATTGTAAATTGTCTCTTGTGTGTAGGATAGTGCTAGTGTACGGGATGATCGCTGGTAGGTGGGGGCATGGTAGGCCGAAAGACCTGATCCCTGCTGTATCTCAAAAGTCTAAAATAAAGTCTAATCCCTAAACATAACCTCTCCATTCCCTTCCCAGACACTTACTAATCTGTTGAGTTCTTCCAGCACTTTGTGTCATGCCAAGAGTAGAAATATTTATATGGAAAGGTCTTTGTTTATATATCACCTTTCACTTCTCCTAGAAGTTCCACTGTGTTTCACAAGCAATGCATTAATTTTGGAGTTCAAGTACATTTTTTTGCCCAAATATGCCTACTCATTGATAACATTGGGCCAAAGAAAATGGTCCCATAATCGAACGACTGGATATTTAATTTACGGTGACATGGGCTACGCGTACAAAGGGAAATTTAGCACTTGATTGTGTCCTTCAGGAATAGTGCAAAGTTGTTTAACTATTAATAAATAATTATTTTGAAGTAAAGTCTCAGTTGTCTTAGTGGCAAACCATATGCTATTTTCACATATAGCAGGATCCCACAAACCCAGTGTGATATATTACCAGTGTAAGAAGGGACTGCAGATGCTGGTTTAAACCGAAGATAGACACATAAATCTGGAGTAACTCTGCGGGTCAGGCAGCATCTTTGGAGAAAAGGAATGGATGACGTTTCAGGACAAGACCCAAAGAAGGGTCTGGACTCGATACATCACCTATTCCTTTTCTCCAGCGATGTTGTCTGACCTATTGTGTAACTCCAGCATATTTTGTCTGTCTTCATAATACACTCTCAATATTGGTATTTGTTTATTATTGTCATGTATACCAAATGACAAAAAAAAGTATATCGTTTACATAGAGTGCGGAAACACAGCCTTCAGCCCATCGAGTCCGCCACGACCAGTGGTCCCCATAGACTACCACTATCCTACACGCTAGGGACAATATTTTTTTTACCAAAGCCAATTATCCTACAGCCTTCAAACCTGTTCGTCTTTGGAGTGTGGGGGGAAACCGGAGCTCCCGGGGAAAATGCACACTGTCATGGAGAACGTACAAACTACGTACAGACAGCACCCAGTGTCAGGATTTAGCCCAGGTCTCTGGCACTACAAGGCAGCAACTCTACCGCTGCACCACTGCGCTGCCCTTGAAGGGTTCATTCAAGAGTCTGATAACAATGGGGAAGAAGTTGTTCTTGAATCTGGTTGTATGTGCTTTCAAGCTCTTGTATTTTGACTGATGGGAGAGGGCAGAAAAGGGAATAACTGGGGTGTGAGTGGTTCTTGATTATGTTCTTTGCTTTCCCTAGGCAGCATAAACTAAGGTGGAGTCGATGGGGGTGAAGGGTGGTTTGTGTGATATATTGGTTTGCGTCCACAACTCTCTGCAGTTTCTTGTGGTCTTGGGCAGAGCAGTTGCCAAACCAAGTTGTGATGCATCTTCATATGATGCTTTGTCACTTCGGCGAACCTTAATGGCCAGGCCTCTGGGTGAACATAGTGCTCCTCAGATGACATCAAGGATTATTTAATATACAAAGAAGTATTTTGGGTTGTGAGCAGAGGCTTTCAATATTGCATTAAAAGCATTGGTGAGAGTAACCTGCCAGCAACAGTGAACAATTAAAGAATGGTATATTTTTCTATGTATAGCTTCTCTCATCACCGACCCATCCAAATCCACGCCTCTTAATTACATCAGCCATCTTAATTAATTGGTGGCCTTCACATCTACCACACAGATGAGTGGACTTTTACTGTAAGAAGGAACTGCAGATGCTGATTTACACCGAAGATAGACACAAAATGCTGGAGTAACTCAGCAGGTCAGGCAGCATCTCTGGAGCATAAGAATAGGTGACGTTTCAGGTCAAGACCCTTCAAGGGCCTCGACCTGAAACTTCACCTATTCGTTTTCTCCAGAGATGCTGCCTGACCCGCGGAGTTACTCCAGCATTTCGTCTCCATCTTGAGTGGACTTTTAGGAAAGTAGATACAATTGCACCTGCAATAAACACATGAAAAATGAAGCATTTAAAGCTCCTTGAGGGAGCAAAAGTCAAACAAGTATAATTAATGAGATGGCTTTCGGAGATTACGGGAAGATGTTCTAAGGCTTAAGCACGTTATTGAGGCAAACATTTTTTGCGGAATTCAGAGAGCATTCTACGCGATCAAACTAAACTAAAAAAACGAAATTAAGGTGCTGCCTTTTCCGATGAGACATTAAACTATGGTCACATCTGAACTCTTGAAGAGGATGTAAAAAAGATCCCATACACAACTCAGGACAGAGTAGGATTATTGTTCTGGACAATATTTATTCCACAGTAAACATTAGCCATGCAAATTAGCTGGTGTTTATCATGTTGCTGTTTGTAAATTGGCTGCCACATTTCCTACAGTAAAACGGTGACTACTCTTCAAATGTGTTTCATTGGCTGTAAAGTGCTTTGGGACATCCTGAAGTCATAAAGAAATGATATATAAATTCAAGCCCTTCTTTGAAATATAGCTGTTCTTCACTCACCCCTTTATTAATCACACTTATATAATTTTAACAGAAACACATTAATAATATATCAGGTTACTGTGACTTGGTTAATGGGCAGCACTAGCAGGGCAATAATAATAGCAGGCATGTATTTTCTGTTGTTTAATTTACTTCAGTTCTCTTTAGTTACATGTCTGTGATTTTTACTCACTCATATAGACCTTTCAATGCTTTATTTTTCACATGAGCTAGGAGGTGCAATTGTATCAACTTCCTAAAAATCTGTACGTAGATCTAGAGACCACCGATGATATCTGGAATGAGTGGTAATGTAGTGAAAAGCAATGGAGTTTACTCACCCAGTTACCTGCTGCAGCGGGGTGGACAGTCGTGGCCAATTTGTTGATAGTTCAGTTTAGTTTATTGTCACGTGGACCGAGGTACAGGGAAAAGCTTTTGTTGCGTGCCAACTGGTCAACAGAAAGACAAAACATGATTACAATCGAGCAAAATACTGTGTATAGATACATGGTAAGGGAATAACGTTTAGTGCAAGGTCGAGCCAGCAAGGGTCACCAATGAGGTAGATAGCAGTTCAGCACTGACTCTCTGGTTGTGGTAGGATGGTTCAGCTGCCTGATAACAGCTAGGAAGAAACTGCCCCTGAATCTGGTGGTGTGCGTTTTCACACTTCTATACCTTTTGCCTGATGGGAGAGGGGAGAAGAGGGAATGGCCAGGGTTCAACTAGTTCCCACCCGTGTGAAGTTCGTAACTGGCTTTCAAGTCAATGGATATTTTAAACTGATGTTACACTTAATTTTTAGATAACAACAAAAACATGAAAACTAAAGCTTCAGGAAAATTCCTTTCTGTGGTTTAGGTGCATGTCATTTTAGTTTAGTTTAGTTTAGAGGTACAGCGTGGAAACAGGCCCTTCGTCCCACAGTGTCCTCGACGACCAGTGATCCCCGCACCCTAACACTATCCCACACACGCTGGGGACAATTTACAAATTTATCAAGCCAATTAACTTACAAACCCTAGGTCTTTGGCGTGTTGATGGAAACCAGAGCTCCCAGAAAAAACTCACGCAGGTTACGTGGAGGCCGAACAAACACCGTACAGAGAGCACCCGTAGTCAGAATCGACCCATGGTCTCTGGCGCTGTAAGACAGCAACTTTATTGCTGCGCAATCATGCTGCCTTTGTCTTGTGTTGCAATAATTGCAAATAACCTCATCAGCAAACTTAATGAAAGACTTGCATTAAAAAAGACCTTCCACCATTTCAAGATGCCCTGTGGAAAATTACAGCAAATTGCACCATTGTGAAATATGATCACTGATGGATGTGCGGTTACTAATTTGTTCATTTCAAGATCCCACAAACATCAGGTTATGGCATTTGTACCATTTCTCCTAATTAACATCAAGGGCAGGTTATTCCCGGCACAGGTGAGGTGCAGCTTCCATCACACCCACATCCACTCATTTTTTCTGCTCTATTTCGCCATTGTCGATGTCAGCAAAGCGGAACCAACAGATTAAACAAAACAAGAAAACAAGACAAAGCAATGTTTTATTTAAAACTGAATCATTGAGATACTTATCTTTTAAGGGAGAGGGCAAAACTGGGTTATAGTGTTTGAAACAGCAAATACGATTTCAAGATGCAAACATGTTGAGACAATATATGAAGACATTCAACCACATCTGAGTCAGGATAGTTTACAATGAAAAGCTTGATTCGTAAAAGATGTTTTTGTTCAAGGTTTTCAACCTGAAGGCACTGATTCATGGTGGAATGTCTTGGAAATGGCATCAATTCCTCTCTGCACCTCGTGAAACTGGCCATTCTTCAGGTTAGAGATTGGAACAATGGTGCCTCTGGGCTCTTCAATTAAAACAAGTATTCTAGCTGATCAGATCCAACCTTTATGCATTGTCTACACTTGCGTATCTTCCAGACATGTTTGTTGGATAGAAAACCAAATGTTGGCAGATTATTTTTGCTCCTACAGTAATTAATTAATTCTCATTCTCAAGGGCGGCGCGGTGGCGCAACGGTAGAGTTGCTGCCTTAACGCACTTACAGTGCCAGAGTCCCGGGTTCGATCCTGACTATGGGTGCTGTCTGTACGGAGTTTGGAAGTTCTCCCGTGACCGCGTGTGTTTTCTTCGAGCTCATCGATTTCCTCCATCAAATTCCAAAGACGTACAGGTTTGTAGGTTAATTAGCTTGGATTTGTATACTCGGTATAAGTATTAAAAAAATTGTCCCCGGTGTGTGTCGGCTTCTGTTAATGTGCGGGGATCATTGGTCGGTGCTGTCTCGGTGGCTCGAAGTATCTGTAAATTAAACTAAACTAAAAATATGTTTAAAATAGTTGCTCCATAGTGCTTATTATTCTGACTTGGAAATAATTTTTTTTTTAAATAAATAGCTTTTGGTTTATTTTTGTCCTGAGGTACAGTGAGTATGAGGTAAAAGCTTTGTTTTTAAGATAATACAAGATCACATAAATACAATCATGCCATGCTCAAGTGCAGTAAGTGGATCAAATGGAAAGACACAGAATGCAGAATAAGGTACACAGCATTGTAAAGCAACAGTTCCACAGACAAAGAGTCCAATGTCTGCAATAGGGGAGAGAAAAATATCACTCTACCCTAGTTTATGGAAAGACTATTCAAGAGCCTGATAAGACAGGGGGAGAAGCTGTTCCTGAGTCTGGTGATGCACACTTTCAAACTTCCGCACCTTTTGCTGGATGGGAACAGGGAGACGGAGGAATGACTGGGGTGGGACAAGCCTTGGATTATATTGGCTGCTTTTCCTCAGCTGTTGGCTCTGCTCATGGGTAAGTTACGAGCATAACTTCCACGTTTACCTGCTGAGGAAAACCCAATGAAACGAAAATCACATAGCGATAAAGGGAGAGAATAAATGACTAGCAATGGAGTGACCTTCAGTTGCCTGGGCTATTATATTGCCAGGAGAAATTCTCAATGGGAGTCCAGGTAAGTGAGAGAGCAGCTCACAGTTGGATAAAACATGTAGAGATTAAGAATATCTGGAAACCAGGTTGAACATTTTGAGCTTGTAGCAGCAATGAGGGATTGTAGTACATCCAGACCAGCTGCTGTTCCTGTGGTCACTCACATTTCAGAGAACTCTACTACAGTATTTTCAGGCTTCACAATTTTAACTGGCGGCAGCTGCGAGAGAAAACACCCACCTGTCAGTATTTATCCAAATTAGTAGAATTGGGCAAAGCAGGGATGGAGAATATTGACAATGGAAGATTGTTACCATAATACGCCTCTATTGGTAATTCCACAGATACATAAAAGGTGGCAAACTGATACTCCCAATATCTAAACATGCTGAGCGATGATTTGGACTAACTGCACTCATTAAGTGGGCAGCACTGGAGCATAACGGTAGAGCTTCTGCCTGACAGCGTCAGTGACCCCGGTTTGATCCTGACTACGGGCGCTGGCTGTACGGAGTTTGCACGAAACCCGCGTGGGTTTCCTCCGGGTGCTCCGGTTTTTCCCCACACTCCAGAGATGTACAGGTTTGTAGGCTAATTGGCCTCTGTAAAAGTTGGAAATGACCTCCAATGTGTAGGATAGTGTTAGTGTACGGGGTGATTGTTGGTCAGCACAGACTCGGTGGGCTGCAGGGCCTGTTTCCACACTGTATCTCTAAAACTAAAGCTAATTAACAAAAGAGAGGATGCGAGGTGTAAACGCAGATGTTTCAAATAGGAATGGTATCTTTTGTGAACTTGATATACATCGGAAAATGAAGCTCCTCCTTAATTTGTTGTCTGATTTTTGCCTACTTTTAACGGCAGGATGAGGAATGGTTGGATGTCTGTCCACATCTATGATGTATTCAAGAGAGAGTTAGATATAGCTCTGAGGGTTAATGGAATCAAGGGATGTGGGGAGAAAGCAGGAACGGGGTACTGATTTTGGATGATCAACCATCATGCTGGCTTGAAGGGCCAAATGGCCTGTACCTACACCTGTTTTCTATGCATTTTTACTGCATGGCTTAGGAAATTAGAAGGACATTTTTAATTTAAGGAGCCTTCCAATTTTCAGTGGGTCAATTGTCACTGGTGCCTTTGAAGTAGCCCAACATCTTGAATGATTATTGGAAAGGCTAAGGGCCCAAATGAATAGCTCTGAAAGCATGATGCTCTCCTTGGCTGGTAACCATTTGTATAATTCTATGGGCACCTCATGCCCTGCATCTGTATTCAGGCCTCCCTCAGCAGAAAAATTGATCAGCTGGGACACCAGGCAGACGGACTATCTCCGCCCATTTTGCCGAACATAAAGAAAATGAAGGAATCTAAGAATGGAATTATAAAACTGGACCAAAACTGGTCCATTCAGTTCATGTTCATAAGTTATAGGAGCAGAATTAGGCCATTCAGCCCATCAATTCTACTCCACCATTCAATCATGGTTTATCTAATCTTTCCCCCTCAACCCCATTCTCCTGCCTTCTCCCCATAACCCCTGTCACCCGTGCTAATCAAATATCTATCAATTTCCAGCCTTAAAAATATCCATTGACTTGGCCTCTGCAGCCTTCTGTGGCAACGAATTCCACAGATTCACCACCTTCTGACCAAATAAATTCCTCATCTCCTTTTTTAAGGTATGTCCTTTTATTCTGAGGCTATTTCCTCTGGTCCTAGACTCTCACACTAGTGGTAACATCCTTTTCCACATTCACCCAATCCAGGTCTTTCACTATTCGGTAAGTTTCTATGAGGTCCCCTCCCCTCATCCTTCTAAACTCCAGCGAGAATTCATAACATTATTCATGGTCTTCTGAAATAGAGTTAATATAGAATATTTGAAATAAATAATAACCCCGTGATGAATAATTATTCAAACACAGTATAGGTCAGAAATGATGCTTTGATAAGAAAGATAAGTTTGCTGTTGCATATATATGTAGCTACTTCCTCAGTCAATAAGTTGCTACTTCACAAGGAAAGAAGATACTATATTTGGGTCAATTCATACAGTAATTAAGAGAAAAGTTGGGGAAACAATACATCGTTCCAACGTCATCTCTGCCACCATTGTTAGGCCCATTTCACCCCAGAGATCTATGATACGATATGATACGATACAACTTTATTTATCCCAGGAGGGAAATTGATCTGCCTGATTTATTTTGAGAGGACCTTACCCCCTTGTAGTCTGCTCCCATTTATCAAGTCATGCATACTAGATTGAGGGGGGATCTCATAGAAACTTACAAAATTCTTAAGGGTTTGGACAGGCTAGATGCAGGAAGATTGTTCCCGATGTCGGGGAAGTCCAGGACAAGGGGTCACAGTTTAAGGATAAAGGGGAAATCCTTTAGGACCGTGATGAGAAAAACATTTTTCACACAGAGAGTGGTGAATCTCTGGAACTCTCTGCCACAGAAGGTAGTTGAGGCCAGTTCATTGGCTATATTTAAGAGGGAGTTAGATGTGGCCCTTGTGGTTAAAGGGATCAGGGGGTATGGAGAGAAGGCAGGTACGGGATACTGAGTTGAATGATCAGCCATGATCATATTGAATGGCGGTGCAGGCTCGAAGGGCCGAATGGCCTACTCCTGCACCTATTTTCTATGTTTCTATGTAACAGTCATAAAAACACAAAATACATGAAACATGTAATTAAAGTGACAAGTGGAAAGGATCGGGGATGTGCAAAGATTGGGGAGGGGGAAAGGGGGAAAGGGTGAGAGGAATCAGTCTCAGTCTATCCCACAACAGAAGGGGGAGAAGTTGTACAGTTTGATAGCCACAGGGCTTTGTGAGCAAAAAAACAAACCACTGGAGAGATTCAATGGGTGGAGTAACATCTGTGGAGGAAATTAAATTGTCAACGTTTCAGGAGAGGATTTATGTTGTCAGTCTGAAGAAGGGTCTCAACCCGAAACATCGCCCTTTCCTTCTATCCAGAGATGCTGCCTGTCCCGCTGAGTTGCTCCAACATTTTGTGTCTATCTTCGGTTATAACCAAGTTCATTTTGGCAACTTTGGAAAACCTTTCATTGCCATGCAAAGTGAAGGATGGGAAAGAACGTATTGTTCAGTAGTGATATAACATGTAACTTTTCCAGATCTATCTCTGGGGCTTTGGAGGCTTGTGGAAGGTTGGAGTGCCTCCAACTGCCTGATTTATTTTGAGAGGACCTTACCCCCTTGTAGTCTGCTCCCATTTATCAAGTCATGCATACTAGATTGCTTTATGAACCAAAGAGCTACTTTCATCTAAGTTATAAATAGCAATGTGATATGTAGTCCATTCCACTGTAAAATATTTGTGTCACTTTTATGAGAGGGGTTTTCATTTTTTTTCCTAAATTAATCTAGATCAAATCAATGCTTTAAAGCTTTAGGGGAAGCAAGTTATCTTGGTGGTAATGCAAAGTTAGGTAAAATGCATGGTCAGTCAGATTTCTCAATGCAACTCCAAGATGGAAACAGTGCAGAGAAAATTAAGCTGGAAAGGGTGCAGAGAGAACTCAAGAGGATGTTGCCAGGACTCAAGGGTCTGAGCTGTAAGGAGTGGTTAGAACTCTATTCATTGGACCGCAGGAGAATGAGGGGTGATCTTCTCGATGTTAACCCACAGTAGGGGAATCGAGAACCAGGGGACATTGGTTGAAGGACACACACACACACACACACACACACACACACACACACACACACACACACACACACACACACACACACACACACACACACACACACACACACACACACACACACACACACACACACACACGCACACACACACACGCGCACACACACACACACACACCCCAGCAAAGGTGGGGCCCAGAGAAAGCAGAGCAGCATTGTCTGAAATTCACATGGTGCAAAGCCAAGGTGATACAGACACACACCATGATGGACAGGAAGGTTAAGACAGCTAGCACAGTGTTTGGTAAGTCCTTTAAAAGAGGGGGGGGGGAGAGAAGGAGGGAGAAGGGGTGTGAGAAGGGGGGAGAAGGACTGACCCACCAAGATAACTTGAGTGACCCTCAAAGACCCTTAAATGGGGAAAACATAACCACTTTGAATAGGTACCATGCCTGGAAAGAGACTTTGAGCCTGTTAGAGTCAATGCTGTCGGAAGACAATGAGAGCAAATTAGCTAACAGTTGCTGATGTAGAAAGTGTCATACTTACGTCATAGAGTTAAAGTGATACAGCGTGGAAAGAGGCCCAACATGTCCCAGCTACACTAGTCTCACCTGCCCACGTTTGGCCCATATCCCTCCAAACCCGTCCTATCCATGTATCTGTCTAACTGATTCTTAAATGTTGGGATAGTCCCTGCCTCAACTACCTCCTCTGGCATACACCCACCACTCTTTGTGTGATAAAGTTACTCCTCAGAGTCCTATTATATATTTTCCCCTCCACGTTAAACCTCTTGTCCTTGATTCACCTACTGTGGGCAAGACAGGAATAGATCAGGTAGACCAGTGCATCTACCTGATCTATTCCTCTCCTGATTTTATACTGCTCTATAAGAACACCCTCTCATCCTCTTTTGCACCAAGGTATAGAGTGCTACATAAGATAGATTAGGTGGGATGGCCAAATAGATTTATATATACTAACAGATACACAAAAAAATAATTTGCCGCTCGGCCAAATATTTAAAATAACGTTATGTGAGTTGTTTAGTCTAGCATTTGCAGGAACAGATATGAACTTCTTGTCCCTCTCACTCAATCTGCCCCCCTCTATCTCTCTTGGTATATCCTAGCACATCACTTCCTCCTCAATGGTTCTCATCAGTTCAGAATACCATGTGTCTACCATGTTATTGCACTGTGCACAAATACATGTAGCGATCTAATGTTCTTTCATCGGTTCACAGCAGTCTTAGAAACCTACCTGATTTCATGCATTACACATAGAACATGAATGTTAATATCAGCAAAACAGGCCCACTTTCCATTCACAAATCAGTGCACCACATTAACAAAATATTGTCTTGCATGTACAGTATAACAGATGCTGGAAATGGCTGCAAGCCATATACTAGGTTGTCTTATTTTTGTAACGGGTTAGGGAAAATGGAATGCCACATACTGTTGCATAGGTCAAAGTTAGTTTCCTCTTCCTTTTGGTTGCATATGTGTCCACTGAATGGAGCTTTGGTCAGGTTCCCAATATGTCACGGCAGGAGACATTAAAGAGACCATCTGGATTTATCTCCCAATTAACATTTTCTCATTCCATTCATTTGTGTTTCCCATCTGGTAATTGGGTTATGCTGACATCAAGATGGAATTAACATCCGATAAATTATCACAACCAGAATGCTGAGAAATATTTGGAGTTTATTAGCAGGTGGTGGACACGATTGTATAATAAAACAGATTAGATTGGTCTGGTTCCATCTCAGAATCAGTTCAAACAAACATGCAAATAAAGCAGGAGTGGACCATTCTGTCTCTTTGTGGAATGGGGCACCGTTGACTAGGTTCACGACTAAATCAACGGTAATCTCGTCTCCATGTTCCAGTCAACCAGTGCTAACTTTTCACCCATTTATTATCGAAAATCTATCTACCTCTGTCTTAAAAATATTAAAAACTTCTGCTTCTACTGTCCTTTAAGTCATAGAGTCCTACAGCACAGATATAGGCCCTTCGGTCCATCTTGGCGGTCCATCCATAGGTCACAAATTGAGCTACTAGCAAAAGTAATGAGAAAGCCAAGCATCTGCCCCCATCTGGTAAGTGAAGCTCAGTTTCCATCTATTAAAGTCAAATGCTTATGCCCCTGTCCCACTTAGGAAACCTGAACGGAAACCTCTGGAGACTTTGCGCCCCACCCAAGGTTTCCGTGCGGTTCCTGGAGGTTTTTGTCAGTCTTCCTACCTGCTTCCACTACCTGCAACCTCCGGCAACCACCTGCAATCTCCGGGAACCGCACAGAAACCTATCACTTGTCAGGCTTTGTCCTACCACGACCATTTTTCCACCTTTCAATCCCCTGCAATCTGTCTGAAGTAAGGTCTCAACCCGAAACATCACCTATCAATTCCTGCAGCGAAGCTGCCTGACCCACTGAGTTACTCCAGCACTTTGCGTTCTACTCAAGATACCAGCATCTGCAGTTCCTCGTGTCTGCCATGAGAATATATTATCTTTCAAAGAAATAACCTCTCATCTGTTTAAAGTTTCTCTGCACAGTTCACGAGCAAAGTTCATGAACTTTAATTGCACTCTCGCTATCGGAAGTATATCCTTCCTTTGGTAGGGAAAACAGATGCATATGCATAATCCCAGGTGCACCCTCACGAGCTTCCTGTATAATTGCAATAAAATGCATTTACTCTGGTACCAAAATATTGTTGAAATAATGATCAACTGCCTTCTTTGCAGTACTTTCATATTCACTATCAATAATTTGAGTTTGAGTTTAGTTTATTATCAGGTGTACCGAGAGACAGTGAAAAGCTTTTGTTGCATGCTAACTAGTCAGCGGAAAGACACCCAGATCCCATTGAACACCAATAATTTTCAAATCTCACAATTTAAAAACTTTCCTGTTCTTTTTTTCCCCCACAGAAGTGGCACAGAAATGATATCTGCTATAGCTTTGATCATTCACACAGAATATCTATGTTTTCATGAAGCATGTGTGTACAGTGGCGGACTGGGTCTAAAAATATTGGTTGCCAGGAGACAAAGGGGGCCCACTTCATCATGGCCCACTTGATATAGGGGGCCCACTTCATCAGGGGCCCACTTGCTATCGGGCAAGCTGACACCCTGGCCAGTCCGCCACTGTGTGTGTACCTAGCTCACACTACCATCTAGCTTGGTATCAACAAGTTTGGAAATATCACAATTAAACACTTCATCCAAATCATTGATCGGCACTCGGTCTACAACACCTGTAGCACTTAGCTAGACACAGTCTTTCAACCTAAAAATGATCCATACATTTCTATTCTCCATTTTTGTCAATGATTACTCCAACCCCATTTACCCAAATTTTGTTCAATAACATCTTGTGTGGCACCTTCTTAACAATAGTTGAAAGTGTGATAGTGAAAGATCAAAGTATGCTTCTGCCAAAGTAGTGTGAAGGGCAAGGCAGGTAGGAATATGGGACTCTGGATGATGAGAATGCCTTCCAATAATCCAAATATGCCACATGGTCTTGTTTACTATGTCGTGAGTGGCATCTTCTATACAGATTGTGATGTGTACCTGGAAAATGGTACCTGGGGTGGTAGTGGACGCAGATACGGTGATGGCATTTAAGAGGCTTTTGAATAGGCATTTAAGAGAGAATGGAAGGATATGGATCACATATAGGCAGAGGAGATTAGATTAACTTGACATCATGTTCGGCATGTCACATTGTTTGCTGAAGAGCCTGTTCATGCGCTGTAATGTTCTATGTTATAAAAAGTAGCAGATTTTTCAAAATTGACTTCCCTTTCATAAATCCATCTTGACTCTTCCCTATTGCATTATTTTCTAAACTAAGCAGACACAATTTCAAAGAATGAGCGTGGATCTCATTGAAAGGCACAACCATTTCATGGAGTTTGACGGGGCAAATGCAGAATATTTCTCTTAACAGGAGTGTAACACTCCCTTAGTAATAGATGAAAGTGTGATAATGAGAGTTCAAAGTATATTTGTGCATCTTAGAGCGGGGGCAAGGCAGGTGGAATATGGAACTGGATGATGACAGAAATTGAGGCTCTGATTGGGAAAAGGAAGGAGGCATGGGTCAAGTGTAGGCAGCTTGGATGAAGTGTATTCCCTGCAGTAATATAGACGATTGAAGAACATATTTATCAAGGAAATCAAGAGAGCAAAAAAAAGACCATGAGACATGTCCGGCAGATAAGATTAAGGAGAACCCAAAGAGATTTTATAATATATTAAAGGAAAAAAAACATAGTTAGAAACATAGAAACATAGAAAAATGGATGGAGGAGTAGGCCATTCGGCCCTTCGAGCCACCACCGCCTTTCAATATGATCATGGCTGATCATCTAAAATCAATACCCCGTTCCTGCTTTTTCCCCATATCCCTTGATTCCTTTAGCCCTAAGAGCTAAATCTAACTTTCTCTTGAAAACATCCAGTGGGTTGGCCTCCACTGCCTTCAGTGGCAGAGAACTCCACAGATTCACAACTGAGAGAGAATATAGGGCCACTCGGAAACTCAAGTGGCTAAGCTATAGGGAGACGATGGGCAGGCGAGGGCTTTATTCCTTGGGAGTGCAGGAGACTGAGAGGTGATCCCATAAAGGTGTACAAATTAATGAGGGGAATACCTTTTCCCAGAATAGGAGAATGAAAAGCTAGACAGCACAGCAGCTTTAAGGTGAGAGGACCTACCTATGATGTTGGGAATTGACGATCTCACCCAGGATACAGTTGAACCTTTGCCGCCAGTGTAGATGACTGTTAATTCATCAGTTGAGGGAGAACGAGCAAAACTACAGGATAAGTCCCCAAATTTAGACACTGACTCCTGGACATATGTGAGGAAGAATTTGCAAACGGGGAAAACTTTGCTATGATTGAACCTGGTGCTGGGTGGTCCATCTGGTTTTGTTCTTATTGTATTTCAAATAGTGGTTTTGATATAACTGCGCCATTTCGGAGGGCAGTCAAGACTAAGCCATATTATTGTGGGTCTAGAGTCACATACATAGGATTTCCTTCTCAGATGGTTAACATTGCATCAGGTCAGTTTTTACAACAGTCCATGATCACCATAACTGACATTGGCTTTTCTTTACATTTTATATATTTTACTTTATTTGCACTTAATTCCTTAACTGTAGTGATAGTATTTGAACTTCCACCGCTGGATGGTTAGTCCAGGCTTCTGTATGTCCAGGTTTCAAATCTGCTGCATATTGCAAATTGCAGGATTGGTTTCTCTTTATTGCTTTGGGTTAGTCTCCTACATATCACCATGTTAATCCACATGAACTTCATTGTTTTTTCTTTAGCTTTCATGTGGGAGACAGATGTAAAAATCCGTATATCTCTAGTTTCCAGAGTGTAAAATATCATTCTTCCAAACATAAATGTAAACTAGCCTCTGGTTTGCAGTTTAAATGGTGAGCACTTTAACATTATACAATCCCAATGCAACAACATAATTTGTGTGTAAAGCCATATGGAGTGTGTGTGTGTATGGTTGAGGGGAAGAATATGGTAAATTAGTAAAGGCATCAAATAAGGCATCAGGGGTAAAGTTGCTGCCTTACGGCGCCAAAGATCCAGGTTAGATCCTGACTGTGAATGCTGTCTGTACACAAATTGGACGTGGGGTTTACTCCGGGTGCTCCGGTTTCCTTGCACACTCTAAAGACATACAAGTTTGTAGGCTATTTGGCATTGTAAAAAATTGTAAATGGTCTCTAGTGTGTGGGATAGCGTGTAGTGTTGTGGGCGACGTGGACTTGGTGAGCCGATAGGCCTGTTTCCACGTTGTATCTTTAAACTAAACTAAACTAAACAATACCCGGGAGCCTGCAATTATTAGTGAGTACATAACTAAAGAAGATAACTTTAAAGTGACCTTTTCACTTTTATGTGACTGAATGGATTGTTAAAACACCAGTCAGCATGGTTGCCAGTAGCTATTTCCTCAGCGGTGAGACTGGGGTGAATTGCATAGTTAACCCAGTGGCTCACCTGCAATATGGAAGATGGTAGTAGACATGGAACATGGTGTTTTGTCTGGGTTCTGACTACAGCTGTCCTGAGTAAGGAAGTAACAGCAAGCACAGCTGCAAGAAAGCAAATATTGGCAGAAATAAGCCACTGTGATCAGTAAAGTCTGAAGCGATCTGCTCTCGTGAAAGTGCTCGGCTCTAACCTGCACTTCAACTTTGCAAGCCAGTTGTATCGCATTAATACCACAGCCCCCAGAATCCACTCCTTCAAGTTCAACATTTGCTTGTACTTTCTGTAGACATAACTGAAAGTAATAGTAACTTTTCTGGAGATAGAAATATGTATTGAATTATGATAATGTTAGCAAGGGTACATGGTGCAGAAACGGATAATCCTACCCAAGCAGTTCATGCTAGCATTCGCACTCAAAGAGTTTTCTCCTCTTTCTTTTCCCCCCATGTAATCAGTGTAACCCTCTATTCCCTTATCCCTCAAATGCCAGCCCAGCAACTTCTTAAATACACTATGTGTAAGAAATGAACCGCAGATGCTGGTTTAAATTGAAGGTAGACACAAAATGGTGGAGCAACTCAGTGGGTGAGGCAGCATCTCTGGAGGGAAGGAATAGGCGACGTTTCGGATCTGAAGAGACATCGCCTATTCCTTCTCTCCAGAGATGCTATCTCACCCGCTGAGTTACTCCAGCATTTTGTGTTTACCTTCTTACACACTGATATATTATTCACTTCAATTACCCCTTGTGGTGGGGTTTGTACATTCTCACAACTCTTTGGGTAAAAACTTTCTTCTGAATTCCTTAATGGATTTCCTTTGTCCAAAGTGTGCATTTATTTCAGTGAATGTGTCATCGAGGGGTTGCGAGGAAATGGCCATTTTCTGGTCTCAACAACTTTGGCCATTGGTTGACTGACAATAAGTCCAGATCTTTATTAAAGAGTAAAATAACTTGTTGTGCCAATAAATTCAGTGAACACCACTGGATCCCCTAGCAACATAAAGCTCACAGAATTTTGGGTGGCATGGTCACGCAGCGGTAGGGCTGCTGCCCGAGATCTGGGTTCGATCCCGACTACAGGTGCTGCCTGTATGGGGGTTTGTACATTCTCCTTGTGACCCGCGTGGGTTTGCTCCAGCTGCTCTGGTTTCCTCACACACTCCATTAACATTCAGGTTTGTAGGTTAATTGACTTGGTAAAATTGTCCCTAGTGTGTGTAGGATAGTGTTAATGTGCGGGGATCGCTGGTCGACATGGACTCGGTGGGTCAAAGAGCCTGTTTCCTCACTGTATCTCTAATCAAAACTCAAGTATAACTTAAATGCAGGAAAGAAGTCTCTGGAATGTGCTAACTTTGTTTTTATTTCAATTTACTAAACTTTTTTTCCTTATTGCTCCATCTTCTATTTTTAGAAATCAAAAAATCTAGCCGGCATACATTACTTGATTGGTTCTTGTTTGAGGAGGTGGTGACTGGGAATGACAAAGAACTAAAATGCCTTCAAAACATTGGTAGACATCATTGTGATCACTGGTCAGGTTTCATTCTTCAATATCTAAAGAAACAAGGTGCGGTAGAGGTTCACCTGCACCTCCTCCAACCTCATCTCATGCATCCGCTGCTCTAGCTGTCAGCTGCTCTACATCGGTGAGACCAAGCGTAGGCTTGGCGATCGCTTTGCCCAACACCTCAGCTCAGTTCGCAATAACCAACCTGATCTCCCGATGGCTCAGCACTTCAACTCCTCCTCCCATTATGAATCCGACCTTTCTATCATGGGCCTCCTCCATGGCCAGAGTGAGTCCCGCCGTAAATTGGAGGAGCAGCACCTCATATTTCGTTTGGGTAGTTTACACCCCAGCGATATGAACATTGACTTCTCCAATTTCAGGTAGTCCTTGCTTCCTCCCTCTTTCCCCTCCCCAGCTCTCCCACAGACCACTGTCTCCACCTCTTCCTTTCTTCTTTCTGCCCCCCACCCCCACATCAGTCTGAAGAAGGGTCTCGACCCAAAAAGTCACCTATTCCTTCGCTCCATAGATGCTGCCTCACCCGCTGAGTGTCTCCATCATTTTTGTCTACCTTCAATTTATCCAGCATCTGCAGTTCCTTCTTAAACAAGGAATATTGTTGCACCCTTTTGAGGAGAATTATTCAGCATCGCACTTGCTGAGGGGTGCAGATAGAATAACAGGATAGCAAAAACATCGGTATTTGACAGATCGATTATTTTTGAGCAAGAAATAACTTTTAATTAAATTAACATTTAACTTCCCAGTTATGGTGCCTGACGATTAATGCATTGGGACAATCTTCATTGCGGTCTAGAGACATAAGGTCATAAGGAATAGGAGTAGAATTAGGCCATTCGGCCCATCAAGTCTACTACGTCATTCAATCATGGCTGATCTATCTCTTCCTCCTAACCCCATTCTCCTGCTTTCTCCCCATAACCTCTGACACATGTACTAATCAAGAATCTATCTCTGCCTTAAAAATATCCACTGACTGCCTCCACAGCCTTCTGTGGCAAAGAACACCACAGATTCACCACCCTCTGACTAAAGAAATGTCTCCTCATCTCCTTCCTAAAAGATGGTCCTTTAATTCTGAGGCTATGACCTCTAGTCCTAGACTCTCCCACTATTCACTGTAGCCTTTCACTATTGTGTATGTTTCAATTAGGTCCCCCCTCATTTTTCTAAACTCACAAGTCAAACACACAATGGCCTGAATGCGCACTTCCATTGGTCCATGGATCAGGCAATATTGTTATGCCACCAGAACAAGATGCCTAAGGGTGTTGGGTGTTAATGCAGGAAAATAATTAATACAAGTGCTGGAAACGGGAACAAGAAGCGGAGCCAGCTGGAAATAAGGCATCGAGATGGTGTTTTTGCAATATTTTGAGCATGAAATAAAGCTAATCTATTACAATTGCAGCCTTACATTTTAACACAAACAAGCAAGATTTAAAACTGAAGAACAGTAAAATAATTGATTGTATTTCATTAACAATTCTCAGTGTATGCATAGGCATGATGATGAAGATAGATAACTACGTTGCAGATAAAGCCGGAATGAATCCAATGTCTTTTGCTACAAAATATTCTTGTGAAAGTGAATTTTCTACATTTGTTGAAATCTAACTACTGTAGCAGGCTGGATGTGAACATAGATGGCCGATTAAAACTATCTATATTCCAACCAAATAGTCTGGCGTTGGTCATTGAAGCAATGGTAGCTATTACATGAGGTACACCTAATTTTATTCCGTTTATATCTGCAAATAATTTCCTTTAAGACCCTTTACCCTTGCACTCAAAACTTCTTGAAATAATGGCCAACATACCACTTGCCTTGCTCAAGGTTTATTGCACCTGAATGTTGGATTTCAATTACTTGTCAACATGGACACCTGAATCCCTTTGAATATAAACAATACCCAAACTCTCATAATTTAAAAAAAAATTGCTTTTATGCTCTGTGGAACAAACACCATCATACATTATTCCCAGGTAATTCTTTACATTAACCAACTCGTAAACTGCAGGAAAGGAAAGAAAATTTTGCAATGCAACGGGACTATTGGATTGCTGTATTAGGAGTCGACATAAACTCAGTGGCCTAAATAGTCTTCTATGCTATGTTTCTGTGACAGTAAGAGCCATCCAAAATTGGTTGACGCCCCAACATGAAAATGATCCAAAATAGACAATCACTCTTCCATCAACATGGGAAAAGGGAGGTCCAGACCAGTTTCTTGTACGCAGCATATTATGACTCTGGCGGTGAATCCAACCTTCTGAGAATAGTGGGACAAGAGCTCCGAAGGATTCACTAATCTTCACCATTGGGAGTAAGCGATATTGAAACACATGCTTTCTCTCACATCCGCTTTTGCGGCACTTGCCTTGCATCTGTGTGATGCAACTATTAAAATAACGTAGGTAAGGTGAGCAGGGAGGGCAGAGAGGAAGTAAGAGTTGTTTATTTTTCTTAGCATTTTTAGGTTGAAATTTCCATCTGGTCTATTTCTAGCTAACCAACTAATGCGTTAGATGTATGTGTTATTTTAACAATCAAAGATCCATTAAGTTAGAATTAGACTGAAAGTAGTATGGTATTTGCGTCAAACTTTTCATTTGTAGGAAAAATACACAAGAGGTAACAAAACCCATTTTAATTTGGGAAAGATTTTTTGATACTTCATCAATAATACTGAAAAATAAATTGTTTTAACACCTTAAAGTTCAACACAGTCACAAAAATGTCAAATGTGTCAAATCAGGGAAGAAACATTCGATATTTTTGTGACTGCGTATTAAATCCTAACATGTTATATGGTTTTATAAATACCTCTCTTTTCCAGAGATCGTAAAGATTAAATCTACATTTCTTATGGAGATAGCATTTACCATTGCATCTAACAATAAAAAATGAACTGAGTTGATAAGAGTGGTAAAAGTAGGGAATATCTAGACAATTGTGGCAATAATTTAGTCATGCAGCATAGAGAAGGGTCTATCAGCCCGTTATGTACAGGCTGATCAACAAATGCTTATCCATAAAAATCCCATATTCCAACACCTTAGGCTGCTACTTATAACGCCTTGGTCATTCAAGTGCTTTTTAAAAAGCAGCTTAATTTTTAGTCAGAGTACCTGCCTCCTCCATTCTCTCTGGCTGATTACAACCACAATCAGGGTGATAAAGCATGTTTCCCTCTGATTCCTTCTAAACTGTACCATAAACCAAGCCCTCTGTTCTTAGATACTGTTGATACTATAGCGAGATGTTCCTAATGCCCCTGTCCCACTTAAGAAACCTGAAACCACTGGAGACTTTGCGCCCCACCCAAGGTTTCCGTGCAGTTCCTGGAGGTTCCCGGAGGTTGTCAGTCTCCCTACCTGCTTCCACTACCTGCAACCTCCGGCAACCACCTGCAACCTCTGGGAACCACACGGAAACCTTGGGTGGGGCGCAAAGTCTCCAGAAGTTTCCGTTCAGGTTTCCTAAGTGGGACAGGGGCATTACTATCCACCCCAATTATTATATTTTTATCTATCTCTATCGGGCTCCCACTCATCCTCCTCTGTTTCAAAGAATTCAAAACCATCCTATCCGGTATCTCATCGTAACCGGAAATATAATGGACTTTAAGGTGGTTATAGAGACAGCTCTGATGAAAACAAGCCCAATGCACTGGAAATAGCTGATGTTGAAGGGCAAAGAATGAAACTTTGAAAAATAAAATGGGCAACAATCTTGTAAAACAATGAAAAACATGTAAAATGATGTGGAACAGAGAAGGAAAATATATTCCACTTAAAGGGTAAAAACAAAGTAAAGACTCATGAGCCTCCATGGATGAATAAAGACATCAGGGAATAATTGAGGATAACATAGAAACATAGAAATTAGGTGCAGGAGTAGGCCATTCGGCCCTTCGAGCCTGCACCGCCATTCAAAATGATCATGGCTGATGACGAAAGAAAGAAGCATGCACCGTGCATGAACTGGAGAATACGATGGAAATAAGAAAGAAGATGAAAACTATTGGAAAGGCAGAAGGGAATTATGAAAATAAACTATTAAGAGCAGGTCAATTCAGGAGCGAGCTTTTCAATCATGTAGATCTGAAGTAAATAATACCATGCGTACAAGTGTTTCAAAGGTCAGAAGGAAAGTAGTGAAATCTATGGGAAGCTGCTGTGGAAACTCCGCGGGTCAGACAGCATCTCCTGATGGTAATGGCCAGTTGATGTTTCGGGGCTGACCTTTCATCTGAACTTCACCCAATCTCGATGAAAGGGTTTGATCCGGACTATTCATTTCCTTCGACAGATGCTGCCTGACCCATTGAGTTACACCAGCAGCTTTTCTTTCTTTTGCTCCACATACCAGCATCCGAAGTGTCTTGTGCCTCCATTTCTTAGTATCAACATGAGGTGAGAGGGAATTTTGAAGGTGAACTCTTTTATTTAGCAGGTGGTTGACACCTGGAATGAACTGCCTGAAAAAGTGGTGGAAGCAGATACTTGATGGTCAGTGTAGCTAACACGGACCTAAGGCCTACTTTTGTGCCATATCATTCAATAGCAAAGTGACTTATTTGGGACATCTGAGATGATTTTCACATGATAGATTATAGAACTGGCGAGATGCATCATAAAGAGGAGGCATACAGTAGTGGCACAGTGGTAGAGTTGCTGCTTCACAACGCCAGAGACCTTACTTTGATCCTGACCGTGGGCGCTGCCTGTACCAAGTTTATACGTTCTCCCCGTGACTGCGTGGGTTTTCTCCGGGTGCTCCTGGGACGCACTCCCCACACAACAAAGACGTACAGATTTGCGGGTTATTTGGCTTTGGTAAAGATTGTAAATTCACTAATGTGTAGGATAGCGCTGGTGTATAGGGATCGCTGATTGGCACCGACTCGGTCGGCTGAAGGGCCTGTTTCCGCGCTGTATCTCTAAACTAAACTAAATGTTTTTTACAATGCCTTCTACTGAAAAAACACGATGGATGTTTATGAAAGTCATTATTTGACATTTCCCAATAAAGCAAAACTTACAAAGTGGATGATGGTGAATCTGAGATAGACATGGCTTTTATTGCATACTGTTTATTCAGTATAACTTGTCTAAATATGGAAACCGCATTCACCTGAATTTTTCACCAAACAAGTGTACTCTCAATAAAAGCTAAAGTCATGACCAAGGTTCTAATTTGGCAAATGTCAGCATTTTCCATCATTCTGGAGACTCATTTTGTTTTTCCATCATTCTTATGGGAGTAAATAGAAAGCTTATCCCAATCAAGACTTGTCTGTTTACAGTCTATACAGGACAGCATCCGTTTTTAGTCCATATCACCTCTCTAATGCATCTCGCACCCGCACACTATTTAATTGTCGGGTTTATTTAATAAAAAGTAAAATGAAAAAGCACAGGGTATTTTTTCAGCTGGGGAACCAAACTAAAAGCAAAATAAAGATGCTTTTATCCCCTCATAGACTAAAGTGGCATTTTTTTAGCAAAATATAAATAAATTCAGATCCAGATAAACATACACCTGATCCAAGTGGAGAATTCCAAAGGACCAAATCACTTCCTTTTCACTCCCATTATGTCAACACATATCAGGGATGTGGTGGCTCATTGACAACATCCACCCACACATTGTTGCCCTTTGCAAGGCAGCCTGGGTCGTTTCCGTAGGCTGATCAACTGGCAACTGGTTGGCATCCTAAAATCCCTCACTGATCTCAAACTGGCAGATAAACAGTGTCCCCTGCCAACTGGCCTTGAATAAAAGTTTGTTTCTATACCACCACTGCAGGCAGTAAAGGCTCGTAATTATTTTAGAGGGCCAAATGATATGTCCAAATATGTACTTATGCCATGGGCTGTCAGTGGAATGAGTTATGTGATTACAAGATACCCGGTCTCTGTGGAGGAAGGAACTGCAGCTGTTGGTTTACACCAAAGATAGACACAAAATGCTGGAGTAACTCATTGGGACAAGCAGCATCTCTGGAAAGTAGGAATAGGTGATGTTTCGGGTCGAGACCCATCTTCAGTCTGAAGAAGATCAGTCTGAAGAAGGGTCTCGACCCAAAACGTCGCCTATTCCTTCTCTCCAGAGATGCTGCCTGACCCGCTGAGTTACTCCAGCATTTTGTATCTATCCATACCCAGTCTCTGACTTGTTCTTATAGCCATGGTATTTATGAGGTTTGGTCTGCTGAGTTTCTGATCTCCCTCTAGGTCTCAGCTATGGTAATGCTATTGAATGTTAAGAATTTTCAACTTTCCTTTTGGTATTAAAACAAAAATCATAAATGTTCTTATAGATTGCATCTCACTGATAAGATAAGCCCAGCATTTATAACCCATTCCTAATTGCCCTTGTGATAGTGAGAATAAGATGTGTTAGCAGTTCTGGACCGTGCGCTAAGATGGAGGGGAACCTACAAGTGATGGTGTTCCAATCTGACTGATGTCCATGTTCTTTCTCGTGCTTAACGTCTCAGGTTTGGGAGATGCTCTCTGAGGCAGCTGCAGTGGGTTATTTTGTAAACGGCACACACTGCAGCTATTGTGCGCTGGTGTGGGGGGAATTAATGTTCAGGGTAATCAATGACTTCTTTCTAGGACGGGTTTGATCTAACTGTTGCCACTGAGAATCTACCTGTTACCATTGTCACAGAGGGCTGAGGAGGCCAAGTCAATGGATACTTTTAAGGCAGAGATTGACAGGTATTTGATCCAAAGGAAAAATGTAGCAAGATAAGAATTCCTTGCACAGAAAAAACAAAATGGCAAAAGCATCCTGTGAAGAAAAATATGTGAAGAGGCTTTCCTGGTGTATAAGCATAGGCCTCTTGGGATGAATAGTTTCCATGCAATTGACTTAATGTAATCCTTTATGATTTTGTATATCAAGGAACAAGGCACAATTACAGTCATGGCAAGGTAAAGACAATTGCTATAATATGTTTTCAGGACAAAGAGATAGATAGAGTGGAAGTTCTATTATTCTATTATTCCTCCTATTATTTATTATGTAAAATAATATGTGTGTTATGATTGTGTTTATAATTTGTTTGGTTGTTTTGTTGTTCCGCGAGCATTGCCACTTTCATTTCACTGCACATCTCGTATGGGAGAGGACTTGATTTGACTTGAGTTATAGTGCAAAACTAGAGGCATTTGATACAGTTAACTTTGAGTTTAGTTTTTTTTTAGTTTAGAGATACAGCGTGGAAACAGGCCCTTTGGCCCACCGAGTCCGCACCAACCAGCAATCCCCGCACATTAACACTATCCTACACACACACACGAGGGACAATTTACAATTTACCAGGCAATAAACCTAGAAACCTGTACGTCTTTGGAGTAAGGGAGAAAAACGAAGATCTCGAAGAAAACCCACACAGTCACGGGGAGAACGTACAAACTCTCTACAGGCAGCAGCTGTAGTCGGAGTCTATCCTGGGTCTCGGGCACTGCAAGCGCTGTAATGCCCCTGCCCCACTTAGGAAACCCGAACGGAAACCTCTGGAGGCTTTGCGCCCCACCCAAGGATTCCGTGCGTTCCCGGAGGTTCCCGGAGGTTTTTGTCAGTCTTCCTACCTGCCACCACTACCTGCAACCTCCGGCAACCACCTGCAACCTCCGGGAACCGCACAGAAACCTTGGGTGGGGCGCAAAGTCTCCAGAGGTTGTTGTTCAGGTTTCCTAAGTGGGACAGGGGCATAAGGCAGCAACTCTACCACAGTGCCACTCTCTGCAGCACCATTGCATGAAGGAAGTTGGAGATCGAAAGGAAGTAAGGTGAAAAATGAATGAATTCCCCAATTTTGTTGGACCTGGGATCATAACAGGTTGAATGAGGTTACACTGGCCAAAGGAGATGAATGGGGAATTATGTTGTTGTATTTTTTTACCAAGAATTAATCTGCAACTGATTACCAAGTAATTCATTTAGTGCATTAGATATATAAATGATTTGGCTTTTGCTCAGAGGCAACAAAATGATTAAATGGATCAAGATGCTAACATTACAAATCAATCTATCTATACATAGGCCATCAAATCCATTAAAGGAAGAATTACAACTAAAATGCATTTATCACATCTCAACGTGTGTCATGTGCAATTAATTACTTTAAAATGCAATTTGTAAGGTATCAGAAACAGCAATGAGATGCAAAACCAATTAATCTCATTGAGATTGGTTTTGTTTTATAGATGACTGTTGACCAGGATTCATAAATGCAGCTCGTGCATAAAAGGAATCTGATTGAATTTTATGAAGGATTCGTATTCACAAGGGCTTGTGGAAGATGTTTGATAAAAGCTAATTATTGATCTGGCTAAGAAAACTGTCCGAACAGCAGAAGAATAGTCAGGATCATATCCCACTGACAAATATCCCACTGACTGGATAGAACTGGATGGCACCCATCAATGTCTCTGGCCAAACCATTCCATATGTTACCGAGCAAACTAATTGATTGTATAGAAAGCTGCATATTCTAAAACATGGGTCACGGAATTCAATGTAGATGAAAGCAGTTTATTTAAAAAAGAATATTAATAGATTAGGCAATTATATAACATTTTCTGTGAATGAATTTCAGAAATCCAAATACGACTTCACCAATTGAAACCTAAATTGAGGAAAATAAACTATCTG